>NW_021822911.1:11261116-11262849 GCF_901001165.1 Salmo trutta | reverse complement strand
AAGCTGGTCAAAGCCACCGCACAACTACAGGAGAAGATCTGCTCTCATCATGACAAACTGCTGGAGGTTTACTGTCGTACCGATCAGCAGTGTATCTGTCTGCTGTGTGTGATGGATGAACATAAAGGCCATGATACAGTGTCAGCTGCAGCAGAGAGGACTGAGAAACAGGTAAGACCAGAACAACTTGTTGGTGACTGTCTGATAAACAAAGAATTAAAGATACAGTAGGAACTAAGGCTGTTTGAATATGAGATCATTGAAATGAAATGGATCCTCAGCAGAACAAATATGAACACAAACCTTGAGTATATTGATATGTTAACCCAGATTCTCTAAATGTATCACCATTTTATAATGTCAAACACTATTATCATTCTGAATGGCCTTTTATGAGTCCAAAGTTCAGTCTCAACCTGTTGATACTTGTAGTCCTACCATAAAAACTATAATCATTCACATAGCAACAAATAAATATAATTTAGTAAATGGACCATCCATTTTTTAGACCTTCCTCTCTATGGGCCCTATGTCACATTACTATACTATTGATCTACTGGACTAATAAAGCTTGATAGCTCATTGAAGAGTGATTCTCCACAGAGGCAGCTGGGGATGAGTCAGCAGAAGGTCCGGCAGAGATTCCAGGAGAGAGAGAAGAAGCTGAAGGAGCTCCAACAGGCTGTGGAGTCTCTCAAGGTGAGTATTGTTGACCAGAGGAGACACACCATTTCACCTGTCTCCTCCAGTCAGAGAGAGAGAGAGGTAGAAGGGCCCCTATCCAAATCCGCGTTAACCTTGTAGGTTTACCTCAGGTAACTTATTATTAACTATCCTTGTAGGTTTACCTCAGGTAACTTATTATTAACTAACCTTGTAGGTTTACCTCAGGTAACTTATTATTAACTAACCTTGTAGGTTTACCTCAGGTAACTTATTATTAACTATCCTTGTAGGTTTACCTCAGGTAACTTATTATTAACTATCCTTGTAGGGTTTACCTCAGGTAACTATTATTAACTTAACCTGGGTAGGTTACCTTCAGGTAAATTATTATTAACTATCCTTGTAGGTTTAGTCCTCAGGTAACTTATTATAAACGATCCTTGTAGGTTTACCTCAGGTAACTTATTATGTAATTATCCTTGTAGGTTTACCTCAGGTAACATTCTTATTAAACTATCCTTGTAGGTTACCTCAGGGACACTTATTATTAAACTATCCTATGTAGTGTTACCTCAGGTAACTTATTATTAACTATCCTTGTAGGGTTACCTCAGGTACTTATTATTAACTATCCTTGTAGGTTTACCTCCAGGTAACTTATGATTAAACTATCCTTGTAGGTTTGACCTCAGGTAACTGATTATAACTATCCATTGGTAGGGTTTACTCAGGTAACTTATTACTAACTAATCCTTGTAGGTTTACCATCAGGTAACTTATTATTAACTAACCTTGTAGTGTACCTCAGGTAACTTATTATTAACTATCCTTGTAGGTTTACCTCAGGTAACTTATTATTAACTATCCTTGTAGGTTTACCTCAGGTAACTTATTATTAACTACCTTGTAGGTTTACCTCAGGTAACTTATTATTAACTAACCTGGTAGGTTACCTCAGGTAACTTATTATTAACTATCCTTGTAGGTTACCTCAGGTAACTTATTATTAACTATCCTTGTAGGTTTACCTCAGGTAACTTATTATTAACTACCTTGTAGGTTTACCT
>NW_021822911.1:11108616-11253616 GCF_901001165.1 Salmo trutta | reverse complement strand
CACAGATTAATCCTAGTCCTGGACTAAAAATCGTGTTCAATGTAGATGTCCAGGAAACCGTCCCTAAATGTGTCATCTTTCATCCTCCCATACAGCTCAGTCCAGCAACATTAAACCTGTCCAGCAGGAGGTGCTATTGACCAAACAATAAAACCAGCAGATATCTGGACTTGCCACTCAGGATATCAGTAATGTTCAGAATAGTACTTTAATATCATTGGGGATTGATGGTCTTTTTAATCCACTATCCAGAGTCAGGAACAGATGAAGTTAGGTCTGCTACTGTTCAGTGATTAAATATGATTTATGGTGATGGGAAATAAAAAATACAACACTAAACTTCATCTAGTAATAGTTTTCCTTTGTTATTTACTCCAAGGTGTGTCTTTAAGTTGTAAATGGATTGTGTGGAGGTGAGCTGGTGGTGTGGCTGATAGAACAGAATGAAAAGGGAGGAAGAGGAAGAGGGGAGGAGTGAAGGGCTGTTCAAGAAACCAGATGAGGAAGAGAAAGATATTCAGGGGAATTACTGGTATCTGTTCCAAATGGTTCCCTATTCCCTACGTAGTGCACTACGGTGCTTCTGACCAGGTCTAAAGTAGTGTTCTACGTAGGGAATAGGGTGTAGATTTATTAGAATATCATGCTTTAGTGTTTGGCACAAAACATCTGTCATTAACCTGGTTTCAGAGTCTAATACACACCATTAACCTGGTTTCAGAGTCTAATACACACCATCTGTCATTAACCTGGTTTCAGAGTCTAATACACACCATTAACCTGGTTTCAGAGTCTAAAACACACCATCTGTTATTAACCTGGTTTCAGAGTCTAATACACACCATAAACCTGGTTTCAGAGTCTAATACACACCACCTGTCATTAACCTGGTTTCAGAGTCTAATACACACCATTAACCTGGTTTCAGAGTCTAATACACACCATAAACCTGGTTTCAGAGTCTAAAACACACCATCCGTCATTAACCTGGTTTCAGAGTCTAATACACACCATCTGTTATTAACCTGGTTTCAGAGTCTAATACACACCATTTTCCTGGTTTCAGAGTGTAATACACACCATAAACCTGGTTTCAGAGTCTAATACACACCACCTGTCATTAACCTGGTTACAGAGTCTAATACACACCATTAACGCCTGGTTCACCAACTACTTCTCTGACAGAGTTCAGTGTGTCAAATCGGAGGGCCTACTGTCTGGACCTCTGGCAGTCTCTATGGGGGTACCACAGGGTTCAATTCTTGGGCCAACTCTTTTCTCTGTATACATAAATGATGTCGCTCTTGCTGCTGGTGAATCTCTGATCCACCTCTACGCAGACGACACCATTCTGTATACTTCTGGCCCTTCTTTGGACACTGTGTTAACAACCCTCCAGACGAGCTTCAATGCCATTCAACTCTCCTTCCGTGGTCTCCAACTGCTCCTAAACACAAGTAAAACTAAATGCATGCTCTACAACCGATCGCTGCCTGCACCTGCCCGCCCATCCAGCATAACTTCTCTGGACGGTTCTAACTTAGAATTTGTGGACAACTACAAATACCTAGGTGTCTGGTTAGACTGTAAACTCTCCTTCCAGACTCACATCAATCATCTCCAATCCAAAGTGAAATCTAGAATTGGCTTCCTATTTCGCAACAAAGCATCCTTCACTCATGCTGCCAAACATACCCTCGTAAAACTGACCATCCTACCAATCCTCGACTTTGGCGATGTCATTTACAAAATAGCCTCCAATACCCTACTCAACAAGCTGGATGCAGTCTATCACAGTGCCATCCGTTTTGTCACCAAAGCCCCATATACAACCCACCACTGCGACCTGTATGCTCTCGTTGGCTGGCCTTCACTTCATCATCGTCGCCAAACACATTGGCTCCAGGTCATCTACAAGACCCTGCTAGGTAAAGTCCCCCCTTATCTCCGCTCACTGGTCACCATAGCAGCACCCACCTGTAGCACGCGCTCCAGCAGGTATATCTCTCTGGTCACCCCTAAAGCCAACTCCTCCTTTGGTCGTCTCTCCTTCCAGTTCTCAGCTGCCAATGATTGGAACGAACTACAAAAATCTCTAAAACTGGAAACACTTATCTCCCTCACTAGTTTTAAGCACCAGCTGTCAGAGCAGCTCACAGATCTCTGCACCTGTACATAGCCCATCTTTAATTGAGCCCAAACTACTACCTCTTCCCCTACTGTATTTATTTATTTTGCTCCTTTGCACCATATTATTTATATTTTAACTTTTAACTTTCTTCAAACTACAAATCTACCATTCCAGTGTTTTTTCTTGCCATACTTTATTTACTTTGCCACCATGGCATTTTTTTGCCTTTACCTCCATTATCTCACATCATTTGCTCACATTGTATATAGTCTTATTTTTTTCTACTGCATCATTGATTGTATGTTGTTTTACTCCATGTGTAACTCTGTGTTTTTGTATGTTGTCGAACTGCTTTGCTTTATCTTGGCCAGGTCGCAATTGTAAATGAGAACTTGTTCTCAACTTGCCTACCTGGTTAAATAAAGGTGAAATAAAAATAAATAAATAAATAAATAAAATTTACAACATTAACAATGTCTACACTGTATTTCAGATCAATTTGATGTTATTTTAATGGACAAAAAAAGTGTTTTTCTTTCAAAAACAAGAACATTTCTAAGTGACTCCAACCTTTTGAACGGTAGTGTTAATCATTTTAGAATAAGGCTGTAATGTAACAAAATGTGGAAAAAGTGAAGGGGTCTGAATACTTTCCGAATGCACTGTATTGTTACACCATGTAGCAGCAGTATAGACCTAGTCTGTTCATTATATACATCTACATGATGTATTGTTACACCATGTAGCAGCAGTATAGACCTAGTCTGTTCATTATATACATCTACATGATGTATTGTTACACCATGTAGGAGCAGTATAGACCTAGTCTGTTCATTATATACATCTACATGATGTATTGTTACACCATGTAGGAGCAGTATAGACCTAGTCTGTTCATTATATACATCTACATGATGTATTGTTACACCATGTAGGAGCAGTATAGACCTAGTCTGTTCATTATATACATCTACATGATGTATTGTTACACCATGTAGGAGCAGTATAGACCTAGTCTGTTCATTATATACATCTACATGATGTATTGTTACACCATGTAGGAGCAGTATAGACCTACAGTAGCTGGCTACTTATTTATATGTTGTTTGACTGAATGAAACTGCCTTAAATGTGCTGTAGTAAAAAAAATGTATTCGCACTAATCAATCAACACATTCAGGTCTTTGTATGTCTAAATATAATAGTATTATTTAATTATTAAATCCATGTAAAATAATCTTAGTCTGAATATAAAATCTGATCCTCAACTGCGTTTCCCTCCAGTCAGCAGACGGCGATGTGCGTCTTTCAGGCGATGCTGCAGCGTGACGTATAATCTAGTGGACGGTTCTTCATAAACAGCTCGTCAACCACCTCGGTAGCTTGCTAGCCAACATAGCCGAAAGATTCAAGCTATTTATACGCTTTCGGTGTATATTAGCTACTGTGTTTTAGACACACTTCTGTCGTATCTACTTGTTAACCTATTTAATTTAATATTACGTTATTTTGTATTAGTCAGCTATAGTAGCTGGCTGGTTAAGTTAGCATTAGCCTAGTCGCTAATGATAGCTAGCTAGCTAACATCCCCGAACATGAGCTCCCTAAACTACTCCCCTCCTGTTAAAGAAGAGGAGGTCTGCTGGACGGAGAAAGAAGCTCTGGGGCTGAACATTGTCGTGAAAGAGGAGAAGGAAGAGGAGGATGTTATAGTTAAACAAGAAGTAGAGGGTGAGGCTGTTACAGTGAAAGATGAAGAGAAAGATGTTTCAGTTAAACAAGAGGAAGAAGAGGATGATGCTGTTTTTGGAGTGAAGAAGGAAGGAGAGATTACTGTCACATTGAAAGATGAAGAGGAGGAGACAGGAGATCTGAGTAACACCAGTAAGTACCGCCTTCAATTAGTTTTTAACTGTGGATATTCAGAGTTGGCTCGTCAATACCTCTTCAACGGAGGGCCCTGGGATGATGACTGATATGTCTAGAATCAGACGACGTAGAGAACAAGCTACCCCTTGTTTTCTCCGTTCCGTTTCCAAAAAGTGACTTAACATATATATTTGAGGAGGGTCTATCTGCTGACCATAGACTGGGGGGCCACGGCATGTAGTGATTTTAATGTAGTGATGTTTTACTACACACCGTGACCCCCAATAGAGCCATGTGAGAGTTGGGTTGGCTACACCAAAGAATATGGATATACTGACAAGATGTCTCTCCGCCCTAACAAGGGGAGTCGTTGTCCACAAAGCTGCACTGTGGGTTGTCTATCTCCCACCTATCCTGTCTTTGGATTGGTGGATACATCTTATTATTGTAATCTATTGTTTATATTCTATGAGGGTTGTTGTCGTCAACCGCCTGTATTCAATGGAGAGAGATGCTAAGCTACTAGCATGAATATGCATAGCGATCTGGAGACAAATCCTATAGTGTTTTTATCAAAGTTGTCGGTATGTCACGTGTCTACATAACAACTTTATCATTACGAAACTTATGTTGCATCAAGTAAACCTCACGTAGCAAATACCCCATTCATTATGTTGTTGACCAAATTCAACACTTTCCTCATTGGGTTGATAATTGTTTCCACTTGGATACACCCTACTGTAGTCTACTGGCATGACCTAGAGCGTTACAACCTACTGTAACCTACTGGCATGACCTAGAGAGATACAACCTACTGTAACCTACTGGCATGACCTAGAGAGATACAACCTACTGTAGCCTACTGGCATGACCTAGAGAGATACAACCTACTGTAACCTACTGGCATGACCTAGAGAGATACAATCTACTGTAACCTACTGGCATGACCTAGAGAGATACAACCTACTGTAGCCTACTGGCATGACCTAGAGAGTTACAACCTACTGTAGCCTACTGGCATGACCTAGAGAGATACAACCTACTGTAGTCTACTGGCATGACCTAGAGAGTTACAACCTACTGTAACCTACTGGCATGACCTAGAGAGATACAACCTACTGTAACCTACTGGCATGACTTAGAGAGATACAACCTACTGTAGCCTACTGGCATGACCTAGAGAGATACAACCTACTGTAACCTACTGGCATGACCTAGAGAGATACAACCTACTGTAGCCTACTGGCATGACCTAGAGAGATACAACCTACTGTAACCTACTGGCATGACCTAGAGAGATACAACCTACTGGCATGACCTAGAGAGATACAACTTACTGTAACCTACTGGCATGACCTAGAGAGATACAACCTACTGTAACCTACTGGCATGACCTAGAGAATTACAACCTACTGGCATGACCTAGAGAGTTACAACCTACTGGCATGACCTAGAGAGTTACAACCTACTGGCATGACCTAGAGAGATACAACCTACTGGCATGACCTAGAGAGATGTAACCTACTGGCATGACCTAGAGAGATACAACCTACTGTAACCTACTGGCATGACCTAGAGAGTTACAACCTACTGTAGCCTACTGGCATGACCTAGAGAGGTACAACCTACTGTAACCTACTGGCATGACCTAGAGAGTTACAACCTACTGTAGCTTACTGGCATGACCTAGAGAGTTACAACCTACTGTAACCTACTGGCATAACCTAGAGAGATACAACCTACTGTAACCTACTGGCATGACCTAGAGAGTTACAACCTACTGTAACCTACTGACATGACCTAGAGAGTTACAATTTACTGTAACCTACTGGCATGACCTAGAGAGTTACAACCTACTGTAACCTACTGGCATGACCTAGAGAGATACAACCTACTGTAACCTACTGGCATGACCTAGAGAGATACAACCTACTGTAACCTACTGGCATGACCTAGAGAGATACAACCTACTGTAACCTACTGGCATGACCTAGAGAGTTACAACCTACTGTAACCTACTGGCATGACCTAGAGAGTTACAACCTACTGTAACCTACTGGCATGACCTAGAGAGATACAACCTACTGTAACCTACTGGCATGACCTAGAGAGATACAACCTACTGTAACCTACTGGCATGACCTAGAGAGATACAACCTACTGTAGCCTACTGGCATGACCTAGAGAATTACAACCAACTGTAACCTACTGGCATGACCTAGAGAGTTACAACCTACTGTAGCCTACTGGCATGACCTAGAGAGTTACAACCTACTGTAACCTACTGGCATGACCTAGAGAGTTACAAACTACTGGCATGACCTAGAGCGATACAACCTACTGTAACCTACTGACATGACCTAGAGAGTTACAAACTACTGACATGACCTAGAGAGATACAACCTACTGTAACCCACTGGCATGACCTAGAGAGATACAACATACTGTAACCTACTGGCATGACCTAGAGAGATACAACCTACTGTAGTTTACTGGCATGACCTAGAGAGATACAACCTACTGTAGCCTACTGGCATGACCTAGAGAGTTACAACCTACTGTAGCCTACTGGCATGACCTAGAGAGATACAACCTACTGTAGTTTACTGGCATGACCTAGAGAGATACAACCTACTGTAACCTACTGGCATGACCTAGAGAGTTACAACCTACTGTAACCTACTGGCATGACCTAGAGAGTTACAACCTACTGTAACCTACTGGCATGACCTAGAGAGTTACAACCTACTGTAACCTACTGGCATGACCTAGAGAGTTACAACCTACTGTAACCTACTGGCATGACCTAGAGAGTTACAACCTACTGTAATCTACTGGCATGACCTAGAGAGTTACAACCTACTGTAACCTACTGGCATGACCTAGAGAGTTACAACCTAATGTAACCTACTGGCATGACCTAGAGAGTTACAACCTAATGTAACCTACTGGCATGACCTAGAGAGATACAACCTACTGTAACCTACTGGCATGACCTAGAGAGATACAACCTACTGGCATGACCTAGAGAGATACAACCTACTGGCATGACCTAGAGAGATACAACCTACTGTAACCTACTGCATGACCTAGAGAGATACAACCTACTGTAACCTACTGGCATGACCTAGAGAGATACAACCTACTGGCATGACCTAGAGAGTTACAACCTACTGGCATGACCTAGAAAGATACAACCTACTGGCATGACCTAGAGAGATGTAACCTACTGGCATGACCTAGAGAGATACAACCTACTGTAACCTACTGGCATGACCTAGAGAGTTACAACCTACTGTAGCCTACTGGCATGACCTAGAGAGGTACAACCTACTGTAACCTACTGGCATGACCTAGAGAGTTACAACCTACTGTAGTCTACTGGCATGACCTAGAGAGTTACACCCTACTGTAGTCTACTGGCATGACCTAGAGAGTTACAACCTACTGTAGCCTACTGGCATGACCTAGAGAGTTACAACCTACTGTAGCCTACTGGCATGACCTAGAGAGATACAACCTACTGTAACCTACTGGCATGACCTAGAGAGTTACAACCTACTGTAGCCTACTGGCATGACCTAGAGATATACAACCTACTGTACCTACTGGCATGTCCTAGAGAGTTACAACCTACTGTAGCCTACTGGCATGACCTAGAGAGTTACAACCTGCTGTAACCTACTGGCATGACCTAGAGACTTACAACCTACTGTAACCTACTGGCATGACCTAGAGAGTTACAACCTACTGTAACCTACTGGCATGACCTAGAGAGTTACAACCTACTGTAACCTACTGGCATGACCTAGAGAGATACAACCTACTGTAACCTACTGGCATGACCTAGAGAGTTACAACCTACTGTAGCCTACTGGCATGACCTAGAGAGTTACAACCTACTGTAGCCTACTGGCATGACCTAGAGAGTTACAACCTACTGTAGCCTACTGGCATGACCTAGAGAGTTACAACCTACTGTAGCCTACTGGCATGACCTAGAGAGATACAACCTACTGTAGCCTACTGGCATGACCTAGAGAGATACAACCTACTGTAACCTACTGGCATGACCTAGAGAGATACAACCTACTGTAACCTACTGGCATGACCTAGAGAGTTACAACCTACTGAAGCCTACTGGCATGACCTAGAGAGATACAACCTACTGTAACCTACTGGCATGACCTAGAGAGATACAACCTACTGGCATGACCTAGAGAGTTACAACCTACTGTAGCCTACTGGCATGACCTAGAGAGGTACAACCTACTGTAACCTACTGGCATGACCTAGAGAGATACAACCTACTGTAACCTACTGGCATGACCTAGAGAGTTACAACCTACTGTAGCCTACTGACATGACCTAGAGAGTTACAACCTACTGTAACCTACTGGCATGACCTAGAGAGCTCAAGTTTAAAAATTCCTGGATTTTAAATGAATATTTTCCAGTAATAATGATAATTTGTATCTTCCTATCCACATATTGGATCCCTCTCCTTTGTCGTCCTCTCTACACCAATAACAGACAACTACTGTGGGACTCCCAATCATACAGCCGGATGTGATACGGCCTGGATTCGAACCAGGGAGCGTAGTGATGCCTCTTGCACTGAGATGCAGTGGCTTAGACCGCTGCGTCCGTGTGTGTGCTAACTATTTAACTGTACTAGAATGCTTAAAAGGCAGCAAAAATTTTAAATATCGGTTATCGGTATCGTTTTTTTTTTTTAGCAAAGAAGATATTGATATCGGTATTGGCCAAAAATGTAATATCTGTGCATCCCATTATTCTAAAATTGTATTATATTATACATTTTTTCCTTATCAATCAACACACAATACCCCATAATGCCATCACAATACCCCATAATGCCATCACAATACCCCATAATGCCATCACAATACCCCATAATGCCATCACAATACCCCATAATGCCATCACAATACCCCATAATGCCATCACAATACCCCACAATGCCATCACAATACCCCACAATGCCATCACAATACCCCATAATGCCATCACAATACCCCATAATGCCATCACAATACCCCATAATGCCATCACAATACCCCATAATGCCATCACAATACCCCATAATGCCATCACAATACCCCATAATGCCATCACAATACCCCACAATGCCATCACAATACCCCACAATGCCATCACAATACCCCACAATGCCATCACAATACCCCACAATGCCATCACAATACCCCACAATGCCATCACAATACCCCATAATGCCATCACAATACCCCATAATGCCATCACAATACCCCACAATGCCATCACAATACCCCACAATGCCATCACAATACCCCACAATGCCATCACAATTCCCCACAATGCCATCACAATACCCCACAATGCCATCACAATACCCCACAATGCCATCACAATACCCCACAATGCCATCACAATACCCCACAATGCCATCACAATACCCCACAATGCCGTCACTATACCCCACAATGCCGTCACTATACCCCACAATGCCGTCACAATACCCCACAATGCCATCACAATACCCCACAATGCCATCACAATACCCCATAGTGACATCTCAATACCCCATAATGCCAAAGCAAAAACAGGTTTAGATTTTTTGCAAATGTATTAAAACTATTCCCCAGGATAACTAGTCTGAGTAATGTAAGATGTACGACCCCTGGATAACTAGTCTCAGAGTAATGTAAGATCCCAGGATAACTAGTCTCAGAGTAATGTAAGATCCCAGGATAACTAGTCTCAGAGTAATGTAAGATCCCAGGATAACTAGTCTCAGAGTAATGTAAGATCCCAGGATAACTAGTCTCAGAGTAATGTAAGATCCCAGGATAACTAGTCTCAGAGTAATGTAAGATCCCAGGATAACTAGTCTCAGAGTAATGTAAGATCCCAGGATAACTAGTCTCAGAGTAATGTATGATCCCAGGATAACTAGTCTCAGAGTAATGTAAGATCCCAGGATAACTAGTCTCAGAGTAATGTAAGATCCCAGGATAACTAGTCTCAGAGTAATGTAAGATCCCAGGATAACTAGTCTCAGAGTAATGTAAGATCCCAGGATAACTAGTCTCAGAGTAATGTAAGATGCTTGGAAAAAGAAGCTGAATAGAATAACAGAACGGCATCATTAGAACTAAACAATTCAACCTCCTTCCTCCCCCATCCACCTCCCCCCACCCCAGACAATAACTCCCCAAACGAGGTACAATAGAACACGTTTTCTTCTCAGTCATCCTGAGTCTGGTGTTAAACCCAAACCCAGTCCTTTAAAGTAGCGTTCTGTGTTAGTGAATCAAGCACCAAAAAAAAGAAGAGAAACAATAAAAAGTGAATCCCAAACAAAATGAGAAAAGCACCTCTTGTAGATGAAATGAAAACTCCAGTCTTATAACGGGTGTTGAGAGAGAAAATAAATACAATGTATCAAGGCTCTCAGTCCAAAACCTCTCATTTAATGTCAAAATCTAATTTTGTTGGTCACATACACATGGTTAGCAGATGTTATTGTGAGTGTAGCGAAATGCTTGTGCTTCTAGTTCCGACAGTGCAGTAATATATACTAATAATATAATATATACTAGTAGTATATATATATATATATATATATATATATAAAATGTGTAAGTAATCTAATAAATTCCACAACTACCTAATACACACATCTAAGTAAAGGGATGGAATAAGAAAATATACATATAAATAAATGAATGTCAGTAAATTGTAGTAAAACAACAAAAAATGAATATAGTTGGAAGATATGACAACGTACAGCCAAGACCGCAAAACTACGTCTGTGCAACGTTAAAAGTTTGCTGGGTATACATTACATTCAAAACGTACAACATTAAAGACCCCCAACCCGCCACACTGTAAATAAACAAATAAAATGTGTCGCCTCGGCAACATTAGAACCTCTGCACGTATTACTGTGTACTGGGTCAAGACAAAGGACTGCTGTAAACAAATAACCCAAAATATTTTTAGGTCAATGAGACAGTATATAAACAAAGGAATTACGTAACCCCCTTTGGTGACTGAATGCTTGTAAGGCAAACTAGATGATCAAAACATTAGATCACATCAAATAAGCCTGAGTGGTTTTGCCTCCTCCAAAACTATACAGGATACTACAGTTATAACTCTACATAGTTATACAGGATACTACAGTTATAACTCTACATAGTTATACAGGATACTACAGTTATAACTCTACATAGTTATACAGGATACTACAGTTATAACTCTACATAGTTATACAGGATACTACAGTTATAACTCTACATAGTTATACAGGATACTACAGTTATAACTCTACATAGTTATACAGGATACTACAGTTATAACTCTACATAGTTATACAGGATACTACGGTTATAACTCTACATAGTTATACAGGATACTACGGTTATAACTCTACATAGTTATACAGGATACTACGGTTATAACTCTACATAGTTATACAGGATACTACGGTTATAACTCTACATAGTTATACAGGATACTACAGTTATAACTGTACATAGTTATACAGGATACTACAGTTATAACTCTACATAGTTATACAGGATACTACAGTTATAACTCTACATAGTTATACAGGATACTACAGTTATAACTCTACATAGTTATACAGGATACTACAGTTATAACTCTACATAGTTATACAGGATACTACAGTTATAACTACATAGTTATACAGGATACTACAGTTATAACTCTACATAGTTATACAGGATACTACAGTTATAACTCTACATAGTTAGACCAAAGGTGGGCTACTTACTATCCAGCGTTTGCAAGCCATCGTTGCTGATCTATGAGCAAGTTGAGGACTTGTTGATGTGGTGTTGATTGTGAGCCATAGCCGCTGGAGAGTCAAAGGTGTCGTTTTTACCATCATGAGAAAGCTACAGGCGGGCCGGGAAGCACAGTCCGTACTTCACACCTGGATGGTCCCGTAGCAGTCGTTTGACCTGCCTGAAAGCTGCTTGCTGCCTGGAGACAGTGGGGGAGTAGTCCTGGTAGTTAGAGAAGCTCTGTCCTTGCAAGCTGCTTGCTGCCTGGAGACAGTGGGGGAGTAGTCCTGGTAGTTAGAGAAGCTCTGTCCCTGAAAGCTGCTTGCTGCCTGGAGACAGTGGGGGAGTAGTCCTGGTAGATATAGAAGCTCTGTCCCTGAAAGCTGCTTGCTGCCTGGAGACAGTGGGGGAGTAGTCCTGGTAGATATAGAAGCTCTGTCCCTGAAAGCTGCTTGCTGCCTGGAGACAGTGGGGGAGTAGTCCTGGTAGATATAGAAGCTCTGTCCCTGAAAGCTCAGAGTGGTATTGCGGGCTCAGAGAATCTCCATCTTCTCACAGGAAAATTGGACTGGAAGAATGATGTCACGGGGCCTCTCACCGTCCTGGTACCTTGGCACAGTCACTGGTGGCCATGATCAATCAGGGGCTTCTCATCCTTCAGCAGCCCGGAGACTAAATCTGTGGCTTGAGGCATTTCCTCTTGACTCTCGGTCCGATACGAGTCTCAGGATATTGCGATGAGAAAATCCCTCTAAGCTCACACAGCTCTCCTGCACCTTTATCAGATCAGCAGTGATTCACGTCAGCCTCCAGAGAGGTAGTCAGGTGTAAAGTGCTGCAATCATCATGGTGTGTAACTATTGTTTTGAGTGAGGCCATAACAAGCACAGTCTCGTTTCACAGATTAGTTCAATCTGCTTTGAAAGTATCAGAAACCTCTAGTATTCAGGTCTGAATCGTAGCCACGACCTCAGTTGAAATGAAAACTATCTCCGAGCATAGTAGCTTGATGGCCTCGAATGTTCATTTTAGCCCCCAGACAAAACCACACACCCGGGCAAAGTGCAAGTCTCTGGGCTTTCAGTCTCAGGAGAGGGTGGTGATGAAACTGGGTCTTGTAAGCCGGGAAAATCTATATTTTTTTACTGCTAAATTCACAACACTTTAGAATACTGCTGGAGCAAACGGGAAACACATTGGGTTTTTACAGAAATGTTTGATGATTGACTAGGAATGCCTTGGTGACCACTGTTTTTCACACTGGCTATTATTTTAATGAACTCCCCCAAACAAGACCAAATCTGAACCAATCATAGACTTATGTTTCACCAGTTTGGCCACACAGTACAGCACAGGAGACAACTAAGTAACTAGATACTCTGTTTGTCTTTGACAGGAGAGAGACCAGACTCTCCCTCTGACAGCGGGAAGAGTCCTTCAAGGGAATCAGACCCAGGGAAGAGTCCTTCAGGGGAATCAGACCCAGGGAAGAGTCCTTCAGGGGAATCAGACCCAGGGAAGAGTCCTTCAAGGGAATCAGACCCAGGGAAGAGTCCTTCAGGGGAATCAGACCCAGGGAAGAGTCCTTCAGGGGAATCAGGCCCAGAGACGCCCAAAGCAACAGGAGGACATCACTGCTCCCACTGTGGAAAGAATTTTACCAAGTTAGGGAACCTGAATAGGCATGAGAGGACACACACAGGAGAAAAACCTTTCCAATGCTCCCAGTGTGGAAAGAGTTTTAAGGAATTAGGGTACCTATTAATACATAAGAGAATATACTCTGGAGAGAAGCCTTACCACTGCCCCAAATGTGGAATGACTTTTACCTGGTTAGGGAGCCTGAAAACACATGAGAGAATTCACACTGGAGAAAATCCTTTCCAATTTTCCCACTGTGGAAATAATTTTACCCAGTTAGGGAACCTGAATTGGCACAAGAGGACACACACAGGAGAGAAGCCTTATCACTGTTCCCAGTGTGGAAAGAGTTTTAGGGGTTTAATGAGCCTGAAACAGCATGAGAGGACACACACAGGAGAGAAGCCTTATCACTGTTCCCAGTGTGGAAAGAATTTTACCAAGTTAGGGGGCCTGACTAGGCATGAGAGGACACACACAGGAGGGGATAAGACCTACCACTGCTCCCTGTGTAGAAAGAGATTTAACCGGTTAAGGCATCTGAATAAGCATGAAAGAATACATACACAGGAGGAGAAGACATACCACTGCTCTCATTGTGGAAAGACATTTTCCCAGTCAGAGGACCTAGAATCACATGAGAGAATAGAGAGGCTGTGTTCTGACTTATGTTTCTGACTGAGAATTAGTGTTTTTGTTTACACCACATGAAATCATATTGTTTATATGAAGTCATCAACAAAATAGGTTTACTTACAAAAAATGTTTGTTTCGTGTCTAAAATTGAGATTTTAAAAAGTATGTACATTGATGTATAGGATACAAGTGTAAAGCCTTAGATTTTCATTTGATGATTGGGATATTTGAACATGTAAATTATTATATAAGTAATGTGATGGAAATTCTAACCAGAAAGGGAAAGAGAGACTGTAGATTCTTCAAATACCTTATTTTATGATAAGAATTCCAATTGTGGAGCAGTTAACAATCACACAACAGGTGCAACAGCCAAGAGCCCAACGAACAAGAGGTCTCCGCTTCTAGAACCTTTGTCTACGTGGCAGTTTAGCAGGTGTGTGACATCATGATGGGAACATAGTGTACAAACAAGTGATGACGCCAGTTTTGTTGCTCCTTTCTGCTGATAGAATTGTCGCTGCTGCTCAAACTAGTCTCTGTTCTCTTCATATCTCCACACGGCTTTGCCCTTGAAAGATACGAAAATAACAGGATGGACCAAAAACTGGTCTCTCTCTGACGGCCCTTTGTCTTTGGCCGCGCGACCAAGTTACTCAGAAACAGGAGAGGAAAAACACTGGTTTCTTCCAACATGAGAGAAACAGACAGAGGAAATGTACAGGTTTAAGGCTCATACAGCGCAGGTGCATAACAAAGTTTGTAATTTTCCACGATAGTAAGTAAGTAGCCTTGCAGGAGCCTTGGCTTGTCTGATCCAGAACTGCTCATAGTAACAGGAGCCTTGGCTTGTCTGATCCAGAACTGCTCATAGTAACAGGAGCCTTGGCTTGTCTGATCCAGAACAGCTCATAGTAACAGGAGCCTTGGCTTGTCTGATCCAGAACAGCTCATAGTAACAGGAGCCTTGGCTTGTCTGATCCAGAACAGCTCATAGTAACAGGAACCTTGGCTTGTCTGATCCAGAACAGCTCATAGTAACAGGAACCTTGGCTTGTCTGATCCAGAACAGCTCATAGTATCAGGAGCCTTGGCTTGTCTGATCCAGAACAGCTCATAGTAACAGGAGCCTTGGCTTGTCTGATCCAGAACAGCTCATAGTATCAGGAGCCTTGTCTTGTCTGATCCAGAACAGCTCATAGTAACAGGAACCTTGGCTTGTCTGATCCAGAACAGCTCATAGTATCAGGAACCTTGGCTTGTCTGATCCAGAACAGCTCATAGTAACAGGAGCCTTGGCTTGTCTGATCCAGAACAGCTCATAGTATCAGGAGCCTTGTCTTGTCTGATCCAGAACAGCTCATAGTAAGAACCTTGGCTTGTCTGATCCAGAACAGCTCATAGTATCAGGAACCTTAGCTTGTCTGATCCAGAACAGCTCATAGTAACAGGAGCCTTGGCTTGTCTGATCCAGAACAGCTCATAGTAACAGGAACCTTGGCTTGTCTGATCCAGAACAGCTCATAGTATCAGGAGCCTTGTCTTGTCTGATCCAGAACAGCTCATAGTAACAGGAGCCTTGGCTTGTCTGATCCAGAACAGCTCATAGTATCAGGAGCCTTGTCTTGTCTGATCCAGAACAGCTCATAGTAAGAACCCTGGCTTGTCTGATCCAGAACAGCTCATAGTATCAGGAACCTTGGCTTGTCTGATCCAGAACAGCTCATAGTAACAGGAGCCTTGGCTTGTCTGATCCAGAACAGCTCATAGTTACAGGAACCTTGGCTTGTCTGATCCAGAACAGCTCATAGTATCAGGAGCCTTGTCTTGTCTGATCCAGAACAGCTCATAGTAAGAACCTTGGCTTGTCTGATCCAGAACAGCTCATAGTATCAGGAACCTTGGCTTGTCTGATCCAGAACAGCTCATAGTAACAGGAGCCTTGGCTTGTCTGATCCAGAACAGCTCATAGTTACAGGAACCTTGGCTTGTCTGATCCAGAACAGCTCATAGTAACAGGAACCTACTTCCCCTGGACAGGACTCTAGTCTATAGATCCTCTTAATTTTTCACTGCTGCTCTTTAATTATTTTGTTATCTTTATTTCTCATTTGTATTTTTTGACGTTATTATTATTTATTTAACTGCATTGTTGGTTAGGGTTTGTAAGTATTTCACTGTAAGGTGACGGTCTACACCTGTTGTATTCAGTGCATGTGACATAAGATTTGATTTGATAGTCTATTAAGTTGTTATATAGATTAATGGAATTTTGCATTTCTTGATTTCAACCTTGAAACCTCTTGAATTGGATTTGATATATGATTTGAATATTGCTAAATTAATTAGATTGGATACATTTGCAGATAAACATATTGGCACCGTTGCACTTTTCTTAAATAATGACCCATTTCTTCTAAAATAAGTTGAAACTGATGGTCTCCACACCTTATAGAATTTTTAACATTGCAGAACCAATACATTTTTTGTTAACTTAAGTTTACATTCGGCTAATTCAGCCGCACCCGTTGCTGACAAGTGTATAAAATTGAGCACACAGCCATGCAATCTCCACAGACAAACATTGGCAGTAGAATGGCCTTACTGAAGAGCTCAGTGACTTTAAACGTGGCACAGTCATAGGAGGCCACCTTTCCAACAAGTCAGTTTGTCTAGTTTCTGCCCTGCTTGAGATGCCCCGGTCATCTGTAAGTGCTGTTATTGTGAAGTGGAAACGTCTAGGAGCAACAATGGCTCAGCCGCGAAGTGGTAGGCCACACAAGCTCACAGAACGGGACCGCTGAGTGCTGAAGCGTGTAGCATGTAAAAATCGTCTGTCCTCAGTTGCAACACTCACTACCGAGTTCCAAACTGCCTCTGGAAGCAACGTCAGCACGAACTGTTCGTCGGGAGCTTCTTGACTATCTTCACATTACGCACACACACACCAGCCTAGCCTGAAAATATTTTTGATATCTCAGATTGTTCTGACAAATATTTCCAGGCTCCGCTGGCATGGAATCTCCCAGGATAAACATCCATGCTCTCCTCCCGGAGGTTATGACAACACAACATCAAACACCGTAAATACACAACTTGATGCAACCACATGAAAAGGTTGGGAACATGTTTTCATTGGCCAGTGAGTGGTTAAGCCCTCATCACAGCTACAACTTATTTATCAGAATTCCTGCTGTAAAAATAGCTACATTATTTCTGACACCCACAACTCAACTGCACCACGCGAGTTTGATAAGATTTATGTTTGGTTTGTTAAAATATCATCTTTAGTCTTGGTTCCCTGCATTTTAAAACATTTCTTTACTTTTGATATTGAATACTGCATTGTTGTTGAGGAAGAGCTTGCAGGTAACGGGGCATTTATACTATTGGTTAAACATGTGGATAACCACACTAGCTTCGCTCTCGTGTGGTGCTAGCAAGTATAATAGGTAGTGCTAGGTACCAACAGCCTCCTGAGTGGTGCTAACAAGTATAATAGGTAGTGCTAGGTATCAACAGCCTCCCGACTGGTGCTAACAAGTATAATAGGTAGTGCTAGGTATCAACAGTCTCCCGAGTGGTGCTAGCAAGTATAATAGGTAGTGCTAGGTATCAACAGCCTCCCGAGTGGTGCTAACAAGTATAATAGGTAGTGCTAGGTATCAACAGCCTCCCGAGTGGTGCTAGCAAGTATAATAGGTAGTGCTAGGTACCAACAGCCTCCCGAGTGGTGCTAACAAGTATAATAGGTAGTCCTAGGTATCAACAGCCTCCCGAGTGGCGCAGCTCTGCATCGCACTACAGATCCGGGTTCGATCCCGGACTGTGTCGCAGCCGGCCGCAACCGGGAGACCCATGAGGCGGCACACAATTGGCCCAGCGTCGTCCGGGATAGGGGAGGGTTTGGCCGGCTTGGATGTCCTTGTCCCACCAATCATAAGATCAAAATGATAGTTCTACAGTCTAAGCCCTGTCTGAGGATGTCCCTGTCTGAGGATGTCCTTGTCCCACCGATCATCAGATCTAAATGATAGTTTTACAGTCTAAGCCCTGTCTGAGGGGGGAGGTTCCTCTAAGCTATATGGAACTGTTTTAAGAAGGTTATACCAAGGATAATTCTGCTATTTGATTTTGAACTTTAAGACCCATGGAAGTATCAATAAAGAAATATTCAAAAGTTATTTTATGTAAAACAATATTTGGCCATACTGCTATAACCCATACTAATGCATAGCATAACATTCACAACATGGAACAACAGTCCCCCAAAACATCCAAAGGAAGTTTGTTCTGAAGTGTCTGTCCTATATCTGAGAGATACATGTCTTTAACCCCTTTTTTTGCCACTTAAGTCTTTCCACATTGTGTTATGTTACAGCCTTATTCTACAATGGATTTAATAAATAAGAAACCTCATCAGTCTACACACAATACCCCATAATGACGTCACAATACCCCATAATGACAAAGAGAAAATAGGTTTGGAGAAAAAATGTCACATTTATTAAAAATAAAAAACATAAATACCTTATTTAAATAAGTATTCAGACCCTTCATTCCAGGTGAAGCTGGTTGAGAGAATGCCAAGAGTGTGTAAAGCTGTCATCAAGGCAAAGGGTGGCTACTTTGAAAAATCGAATATATATTTTGAACTGTTTACCACTTTTTTGGTTACTACATAATTCCATATGTGTTATTTCATAGTTTGATGTCTTCACTATTATTCTACAATGTAGAAAATGGTAAAACAAATAATTATAACCCTTGAATGAGTAGGTGTGTCCAAACTTTTGACTGGTACTGTATATACACTTACAACTGTATATCTCATGAATGTTTTTACAGTCAGTTACATGAAGTCACTTTCTTACCACTTCTTCCATAGGCAAACATGTAAGGAAAGCTTTTTTTTAACTCAAAAGGGATGCTGCCAAAAATGTATTGAATTCAAATGGTTTTACCCAGCCTACAAAGCACTACAGCCACTCTGTGATGACCAGTTCTGCTCTTTTTATTGAGGGATCTAGTCTGGATTAAACCTCATAGGAAGACAGTTTTATCTTGTGGAGATTTCATTCAGGTCTCTGTTTAACGGGATTCTCTGTTTGTCTTTGGCAGGAGAGAAACCAGACTCTCACTCTGACAGCGGGAAGAGTCCTTCAGGGGAACCAGACCCAGAGACGCCCAAACCAGAGAGACAACACCACTGCTCCCACTGTGAAAAGAGTTTTTGCTGGTTAAGGAACCTAAAACTGCATGAGAAGACACACACAGGAAAAAAGCCTTTCCAATGTTCCCAGTGTGGAAAGAGTTTTACCATGTTAGCTAACCTGAAAAGGCATGAGAGAATACACACAGGAGAAAAGCCTTATCACTGTTCCCACTGTGGAATGAGTTTTACTCAGACAGGGCACCTAAAATCTCATGAGAGGATACACACAGGAGAAAAGCCTTTCCAATGTTCCCAGTGTGGAAAAAGTTTTACTAAGAAAGGGCAATTAAAAGAGCATGAGAGAATACACAAAGGAGAAAAGCCATTCCAATGTTCCCATTGTGGAAAGAGTTTTACTCTAATAGGAAACCTAAAAAAGCATGCGAAACTACACACCGGAGAAATGCCTTTCCAATGTTCCCAGTGTGAAAAGAGTTTTGCCGTGTTAGCTAACCTGAAAAGGCATGAGAGAATACACACAGGAGAAAGGCCTTACCACTGTTCCCACTGTGAAAAGAGGTTTATTCAGTTAGGGGACCTAAAAGCTCATGAGAGAATACACACAGGAGAAAAGCCTTTCCAATGTTCCCACTGTGAAAAGTTTTATTCATTTAGGGTACCTAAAAGCTCATGAGAGCTCTACTTTCCGGCTACCCGGATAAAGCACTAAACAAACTTCAGTTAGTGCTAAATACGGCTGCTAGAATCCTGACTAGAACCAAAAAGTTTGATCATATTACTCCAGTGCTAGCCTCCCTACACTGGCTTCCTGTTAAGGCAAGGGCTGATTTCAAGGTTTTACTGCTAACCTACAAAGCATTACATGGGCTTGCTCCTACCTATCTTTCCGATTTGGTCCTGCCGTACATACCTACACGTACGCTACGGTCACAAGACGCAGGCCTCCTAATTGTCCCTAGAATTTCTAAGCAAACGGCTGGAGGTAGGGCTTTCTCCTATAGAGCTCCATTTTTATGGAATGGTCTGCCTACCCATGTGAGAGACGCAGACTCAGTCTCAACCTTTAAGTCTTTACTGAAGACTTATCTCTTCAGTAGGTCCTATGATTAAGTATAGTCTGGCCCAGGAGTGTGAAGGTGAACGGAAAGGCTGGAGCAACGAACCACCCTTGCTGTCTCTGCCTTGTCGGTTCCCCTCTTCCCACTGGGATTCTCTGCCTCTAACCCTTTTACAGGGGCTGAGTCACTGACTTACTGGTGTTCTTCCATGCCGTCCATGGGAGGGGTGCGTCACTTGAGTAGGTTGAGCCACTGACGTGGTCTTCCTGTCTGGGTTGGCGCCCCCCCCTTGGGTTGTGCCGTGGCGGAGTTCTTTGTGGGCTATACTCGGCCTTGTCTTCGGACGGTAAGTTGGTGGTTGTAGATATCCCTCTAGTGGTGTGGGGGCTGTGCTTTGGCATAGTGGGTGGGGTTATATCTTGCCTGTTTGGCCCTGTCCGGGGGTATCATCGGATGGGGCCACAGTGTCTTCTGATCCCTCCTGTCTCAGCCTCCAGTATTTATGCTGCAGTAGTTTATGTGTCGGGGGGCTAGGGTCAGTCTGTTACATCTGGAGTATTCTCTTGTCTTATCCGGTGTCCTGTGTGAATGTAAATATGCTCTCTCTAATTCTCTCTTTCTCTCTTTCTTTCTTTCTCTCGGAGGACCTGAGCCCTAGGACCATGCCTCAGGACTACCTGGCATGATGACTCATTGCTGTCCCCAGTCCACCTGGCCATGCTGCTGCTCCAGTTTCAACTGTTCTGCCTGCGGCTACGGAACCCTGACCTGTTCACCGGACGTGCTTGTTGCACCCTCGACAACTACTATGATTATTATTATTTGACCATGCTGGTCATTTACGAACATTTTAACATCTTGACCATGTTCTGTTATAATATCCACCCGGCACAGCCAGAAGAGGACTGGCCACCCCTCATAGCCTGGTTCCTCTCTAGGTTTCTTCCTAGGTTTTTGGCCTTTCTCAGGAGTTTTTCCTAGGGAGTTTTTCCCAGCCACCGTGCTTCTTTCACATGCATTGCTTGCTGTTTGGGGTTTTAGGCTGGGTTTCTGTACAGCACTTTGAGATTTCAGCTGATGTACGAAGGGCTATATAAATAAATTTGATTTGATTTGATTTGATTTGATTTGATGAGAGGACACACACAGGAGAAAAGTCTTTCCAATGTTCCCATTGTGAAAAGACTTTTAGCGTTTTAGCTAACCTGAAAAGGCATGAGAGAATACACACTGGAGAAAAGCCTTATCACTGTTCCCACTGTGGAATGAGTTTTACTCAGACAGGGCACCTAAAAGCTCACGAGAGGATGCACACAGGAGAAAAGCCTTTCCATTGTTCCCAGTGTGGAAAGAGTTTTGCTAAGAAAGGTCCATTAAAAGAGCATGAGAGAATACACACAGGATAAAGCCTTTCCAATGCTCCCAGTGTGGAAAGCGTTTTACCTGGTTAAGCAGCCTGAAGGAGCATAAGAAGATACACACCAAAAAAGCCCTACCACATCTCTCTCTGTGTGGAAAGACATTTTCCCAGTCACAGAACCTGAAATCACATGAGAGAATAAAGGCGCTGTGTTCTGACTTATATTTTTGACTGAGAATTTGTGTTTTTGTTTATGCCACATGAAATAATATTGTTTATGATTATACCTGTCTATATAAGGTCCCACAGTTGACAATGCACGTCAGAGCAAACACCAAGCAATGAGGTCGAAGAAATTGTCCATAGAGCTCCGAGACAGGATTGTGTCAAGGCACAGATCTGGGGAATGGTCCCAAAAAATGTCTGTAGCATTGGAGGTCCCCAAGAACACAGTGGTCACCATGATTCTTTGATGGAAGAAGTTTGGAACCACCAAGACTCTTCCCAGAGCTGGCCACCCAGCCAAACCGAGCAATTGGGAGAGAAGGGCATTGGTCAGGGAGGTGACCAAGAACCCAATGGTCACTCTGACAGAGCTACAGAGTTCCTCTGTGGGGATGGGAGAACCTTCCAGAAGGACAACCATCTCTGTAGCACTCCACCAATCAGGCCTTTATGGTGGAGTGGCCAGACGGAATGCACTCCTCAGTAAAAGGCACATGACAGCCTGCTTGGAGTTTGCCAAAAAGGCACCTAAAGGATTCTCAGACCATGATAAACAAGATTCTCTGGTCTGATGAAACCAAGATTGAAGTCTTTGGCCTGAATGCCAAGCATCACATCTTGCGTAAACCTGGCACAGCATCAGGCTGTGAGGATGTTTTTCAGCGGCAGGAACTGGGATACTAGTCAGGATCGAGGGAAAGATGGACGGAGCAAAGTACAGAGAGCTCTTTGATGAAAACCTGCTCCAGAGCACTCAGGGCCTCAGACTGGGGCGAAGGTTCACCTTCCAACAGGACAATGACCCTAAGCACACAGCCAAGACAGTGTAGGAGTGGCTTTGGGACAAGTCGCTGAATAACCTTGAGTGAACCAGCCCGGACTTGAACCCTAACATCTCTGGTGAGACCTGAAAATAGCTGTGTAGCAAAGCTCCCCATCCAATCTGACAGAGTTTGAGAGAAGAATGGTAGAAACTTGTAACGTCATCCCCATGAAGACTGGAGGCTGTCATCGCTGCCCAAGGTGTTTCAACAAAGTACGTAGTAAACGGTCTGAATACTTATGCAGATTTTTCAGTTTATTATTTTAATAAATGAGCAAAGAAATATATATAATGTATTTCCTTTGTCATTATGGGGTATTGCTTTGTCATTATGGGGTATTGTGAGGTCATTATGGGGTATTGTGTGTCAATTCAGTATTTAAAAAAAATATTTTAGAATAAGGCTGTAACGTAACAAAATGTGGAAAAAGTGACGGGGTCTGAGTACTTTCCGAATGCACTGTATTGTTACACCATGTAGGAGCAGTATAGACCTAGTCTGTTCATACATGATGTATTGTTACACCATGTAGGAGCAGTATAGACCTAGTCTGTTCATTATATACATCTATATGATGTATTGTTACACCTCCAGGTTGTGGGGGGGCCAGTACAAAAAAAAATGCATGAATTGAAATGTATGTATTCACTACTGTAAGTCGCTCTTATCCAGAGCGACTTACAGTAGTGAATACATACATTTCAATTCATGCATTTTTTTTGTACTGGCCCCCCCGTGGGAATCGAACCCACAACCCTGGCGTTGCAAACACCATGCTCTACCAACTGAGCCACAGGGAACACAATGGAGTTCAAGTCCAAAGACTGAGATGGCCATAGAACATTTTTGATTTTATGCCCAATTAACCATTTCTTTGTGGATGTTGATGTGTCTTGCTGGAAGATCCACTTATGGCCAAGTTTCAGCCTCCTAGCAGAGAGGTAACCAGGTTTTGGGCTAAAAATATCCTGGTAGTGGGTAAAGTTTATTTATTTTATACAGTAATTTTTGCTCATCTTTATCAAGGCTATTAATAACTAGGTGCTTATTTTGATATCTAGTTATTTGACTGAATCAGAAATACAGATGTGGAGTAGAGGTTAAGTTTGTTTTAAATTCTCATAAAAAATCTGAACTAATCAAACAACACTTGTTGCTCTTTGCACGTGTTGATATAATATTGTTATTTAATGAAGAAGGAAAAACGTTTCCCTAAACTGCTTTATAATATTATAATTCAATGAAGAATAAAAATAGTTTTCCCTCCTCAACTGCGTTTCCTCCCTCCAGACAGCAGATGGCGATATGTGTCTTTCAGGCGATGTTTCTAGTGTGACGTATAATCTAGTGGACGGAACGCTTCTTCAACAACTGCAGCCACCTCGGTAGCTCGCCAGCCGACAAAGTCGGAACATTCAAGTTCTTTGGACAAATTCGTGTTGTATTTGCCACTATACATTAAACGTAGTTATGTGGAAACATCTAGCTACCCCATTAAATTAAATATTTACGTTGTAAGTCAACTGGCTGGCTGGTTAAGTTAGCACTAGTCTAGTCGCTAATGCTAACTAGCTATTATCCCCGACCATGAGTTCACTAAACTACTCTCCTCCTGCTAAAGAAGAGGTTTGCTGGACGGAGAAAGAAGCTCTGGGGCTGAACGTTGTCGTGAAAGAGGAGAAGGAAGAGGAGGCTGTCACAGTAAAACAAGAAGTAGAGGGTGAGGCTGTTACAGTGAAAGAAGAAGAGAAAGACGTTACAGAGAAAGACACCTTCAGAGTGAAAGAGGAGGAGGATGTTACTGTCAAAGAAAAGGAGGAAGATGCCGTTTTTGGATTGGAGGATGAAGTGAAAGAAGATGAAGACGTTTTTGGAACGAAGGATGAAGAGGGGGAGATTACTGTCACATTAGAGGAG
The DNA here is from genome assembly GCF_901001165.1 of Salmo trutta. Lineage (NCBI taxonomy): Eukaryota > Metazoa > Chordata > Actinopteri > Salmoniformes > Salmonidae > Salmo > Salmo trutta. Next base: position 11,228,959 of record NW_021822911.1, on the reverse strand, counting down.
GACGAAGAAGAGAAGACTGGAGAACTGATTAACACCAGTAAATACAGTGAGTACTATCTTATAAAACAGGGACATTGATCTGATTAACACCAGTAAATACAGTGAGTACTATCTTATAAAACAGGAACATTGATCTGATTAACACCAGTAAATACAGTGAGTACTATCTAATAAAACAGGGACATTGATCTGATTAACACCAGTAAATACAGTGAGTACTATCTTATAAAACAGGAACATTGATCTGATTAACACCAGTAAATACAGTGAGTACTATCTAATAAAACAGGGACATTGATCTGATTAACACCAGTAAATACAGGGAGTACTATCTTATAAAACAGGGACATTGATCTGGTTAACACCAGTAAATACAGTGAGTACTATCTAATAAAACAGGGACATTGATCTGATTAACACCAGTAAATACAGTGAGTACTATCTTATAAAACAGGGACACAAACCATTTTCAAGTCTTGCCATAGACTTTCAAGACAATTTAAGTCCAAACTGTAACTAGGCCACTCAGGAACATTCAATGTCATCTTGGTAAGCTCCTCCAGTGTAGATTTGGCCTTGTGGTTTAGGTTATTGTCATGTTAGGACGGTTTTCTGTATTCAGATCTTTGAAATGCTCTCTACCTACGTAACATTTAGTGTCTCCTTATGTTACACTGGGAAAACAGTTTTCATGGGCACAGAAATCCTAAATCATTTCAGAGTTTGCAAATCCAATGGTTCTAACCGAGAGTCACCTTAACTTTATTGACGACACCCAAATGGATACTGTCATTAACACAGTTCTTCAATAATTACACATAATTCTTAATACTGTAGCTGTTTAGTTAGTCACATGTTCAACTATCATCAGCTGATCCAGGAAATCATTTTCTGAATGACAGTCACATGACAAACATCACGACATGCAACAACAACCAAAGTGCTTCTTCATTCATTACTCTGGTAAAGACAGTAATGCTGTGCTCCACGTTGGATCCAACATCCCTAACAAATTGATGTTTATAAAGTGTTATTGTCTGCTTGATTTACAGTAGGGTCTCATTAGTCTGTCTGGACACAGAGATACTTAGCTCATAATGTGTAGAGAACTGTTCCTTGATGGATAGGCTATTGTACAATACACAGAGATATTTTCCTTTATTCAGGACATTTAGAATGACAACCCATTACAGAGTAGCCTAGTGGGATTATTCACAAAATTATCTGGTGATCAGGTTATGAAATGTCATGACAAAGACATTTTAGTTTCCATGTTTCACCTGAAATATTTAATGATTTATAGTCCTAGGTCTATGTTATTGTTAGGTGATGTTATGGGTCCTACAGTAGGTCTATGTTGTTGTTAGGTGAAGTTATGGGTCCTACAGTAGGTCTATGTTATTGTTAGGTGAAGATATGGGTCCTACAGTAGGTCTATGTTATTGTTAGGTGACGTTATGGGCCAATTTGGGTACATTTATTTTACAAACGCTCATTGACAGACTGGTAGCAAAGCTAGTCAAGGAGCATTTTACTGGTTGAAGTGTTTTTTTAAAAGTATAAAGCAGTTGATTTGCGACAACACATATTATATTAAGCAGGACATTCAAATGAGCCTAACAATTATAATCCAAAGTAGTGTGAAATATACTCATAAGCAACCTGGAAATGGAGGCTGTTTTTGCTGGCAGCCTGTAAGTTTCCCCACTGTGGTGAATTAGTGAATAGACAACGGAGCTTCATGTTTCCTTGAGTAGCACTCCTGATCTTTCTTTGTAATATTCAGAATACATTGTGAAAAACCACAATCTTTTCTCACTATTTTTGCTCCATGCAGATATACTACATCCATAACTAGTGGTTTCCTCATTACCAGATATACTACATCCATAACTAGTGGTTTCCTCATTACCAGATATACTCCATCCATAACTAGTGGTTTCCTCATTACCAGATATACTACATTCATAACTAGTGGTTTCCTCATTACCAGATATACTACATCCATAACTAGTGGTTTCCTCATTACCAGATATACTACATCCATAACTAGTGGTTTCCTCATTACCAGATATACTACATCCATAACTAGTGGTTTCCTCATTACCAGATATACTACATCCATAACTAGTGGTTTCCTCATTACCAAATATACTAGGTCCATAACTAGTGGTTTCCTCATTACCAGATATACTACATCCATAACTAGTGGTTTCCTCATTACCAGATATACTACATCCATAACTAGTGGTTTCCTCATTACCAGATATACTACATCCATAACTAGTGGTTTCCTCATTACCAGATATACTACATCCATAACTAGTGGTTTCCTCATTACCAGATATACTACATCCATAACTAGTGGATTCCTCATTACCAGATATACTACATCCATAACTAGTGGTTTCCTCATTACCAAATATACTAGGTCCATAACTAGTGGTTTCCTCATTACCAAATATACTAGGTCCATAACTAGTGGTTTCCTCATTACCAGATATACAACATCCATAACCAGTGGTTTCCTCATTAGCAGGGAGGAGTTTCTGCAATCAAATTGTGTGCTTTGCCCTCGTGCCGCAATTTTAGCAAACACAGAAAGGGGCCTATATTGGAGAGCGAAAGTCGTCTGGCACACTGCTTAGAGTTTCAACAACTTTAATAATTTATTTCTGGCCTACAATCATCGATGTTACTACTAATGTGAAAACAAGACTATATATGACTATTCTTGCTCATTTTAAGACAGTTGTCAAAAAATTTTAACATTCATTACAGACGTCAATTGTTGTACAACATCATGGCTACGCTGTTGGCATCACCTCTGGGGAGCCTCAACAACCTCATGATGCTGACGAGGCAGAGAAGAGTCTCTCCACATTAGAACACCTCAAGAAACACCAGCAGAGACCCACAGGGAAGAGAACTCACTGCTGCTCTGACTGTGGGAAGAGATTCACCTCCCCATCAGGCATTAAAATTCATCAGAGAATCCACACAAGAGAGAAACCTTATAGCTGTCATCAATGTGGGAAGAGTTTTACCACATCTGGCCATCTGACTCAACACCAGAGAACACACACAGGAGAGAAACCTTATAGCTGTGTTCAATGTGGGAAGAGTTTTGGTCAATCTGGAGCTCTGACAGTGCCCCAGAGAACACACACAGGAGAGAAACCTTATATCTGTGATTTTTGTGGGAAGAGTTTTGTTCGATCTGCCCATCTGACATTACACCAGAGAACACACACGGGAGAGAAACCTTATAGCTGTGATCAATGTGGGAAGAGTTTTGGTCAATCTGGAGATCTGACAGTGCACCAGAGAACACACACAGGAGAGAAACCTTATAGCTGTGATCAATGTGGGAAGAGATTTACTACATCGAGCAATCTGACTCTACACCAGAGAACACACACAGGAGAGAAACCTTATAGCTGTGTTCAATGTGGGAAGAGTTTTAGTCAATCTAGCAGTCTGACTGTACACAAGAGAACACACACAGGAGAGAAACCTCTTAGTTGTGACCAGAGATAATCTGATAAAAGATCTCTGATCAAATATCAGAAAATACATGGAGTTGTTTCATGATACTAATGTCACAATGTGGAATGTTTTAACATTGTAGAAGGAGTATTTTAATAATGTCACAATGTAGAACCCTAAACGTTTGTCCCCTGTTCTATTGATTTCAACATTTTATGGATATTAGCCTCAGGGGAAAAATCCAGGCTCTGAAATGGAAGAGTTACTATTTTTGTGATTTAACAAAAAGTGACTAACAAAAAAAGAGTTGTGTTACACTTACCATGTTGGTGACCCACTTGAATCAAAATGCAACACTTCAAAATGTAGCTAGCTGTTTTCTACAAATTGTCCTTTAACCAGTGATGTACACATTATTCCCAGATTCTGGGTGGTTTTTGAGCTGTTAGTTTTAACAGGACGTGCAACCTCATCTCCCTCCTCTTGCACAATTGATTTCAACATGATATCGATGAGTGATGACAAATAAGTGTTGTGTTCCTTTGTTTAGCGACCCCTACATTTAAATGCATCACTCCAAAATGTAGCTGACTGTCTTCTGCAGGTTGTCCTCTAACCAGAGAGGTAAACGATATCTCCCATTTCCATGTGTTTTTTTTAGATGTGTTAGTTTCAACATTACGTACAACCTGATTTCCCCCCTAATCGATATCAGTGATTTATTGCTACTTGTCAAAACAACAGCGTTTCTGGTGCTTGTGCAGTTTATAAAATGCTTGTTTAAAAAAATACAAGTAATATGATTATTGTGGCAGATGTTTGTGTATATTGCACATTTTATGTTTAGGTTTTCAATACATCACAAACCGTCTCAAAACTGTGTTTTGACATTGGGGCTATCCCACCTAGCAAAATGTCATTGAAAAGAATACTATGCCCGACGGCCAATAATCAATTTGTCTATAATCAATTTTATTAACAATCCTACATCACTCCAGTATTTCTTTACAACATTCAAATGCTAATTGTCTTTATTCCACTACTGAAGAAGCATGACTCAAATCACCTCATATTTCAAACATCCAGCCTGACAAAAGATACATGTTTTATTATTTCATGCCTCACCATTAAGTTAATTATTGCCAAGGACAACTTGGTTTCTGATTGTCTCAGATGTGGGCAGTCAAAAATATGTGTTTTCCGATCCAACAACATGCCTATCGAGATATTGCAGGAGTTTGCTCTTGAAATCAGACATGACTAATACAATTTGATTTGATTTTTGTTTGGGCTCGTTCCAAGGGGACGAGAGTTCTAGAAGCTGGTGAGTTTTAGGATTCTATAGTAAGAAAAAGGAGAAAAATGATATAATTGTATATTATTATTTAGAAATACGTGTTTTTTCTTGTTTTTAATTGTTGACAGCAAGTTGTTTTCTGTTGGTGGTGAGCAAACTTGTCCAACAAAAATATAGGATATATTTGTTGTCTTAAGTGGGAAGGTGTTACAGGCTTTGGTTTCCCCATTTATGTTTTGAAGTTGCTCGTTAGCACGTCTAGCTCGTTAGCTCGTTAGCATGTCTAGCTCGTTAGCTCGTTAGCTCGTTAGCACGTCTAGCTCGTTAGCACGTCTAGCTCGTTAGCTCGTTAGCACGTCTAGCTCGTTAGCCCGTCTAGCTCGTTAGCACGTCTAGCTCGTCTAGCCCGTCAGCACGTCTAGCTCGTTAGCACGTCTAGCTCGTTAGCACGTCTACCTCGTTAGCACGTCTAGCTCGTTAGCACGTCTAGCTCGTTAGCACGTAGGACGCACTGATTGGTGTCACCTCGTTAGTCAGTATGTGTTACACCTGTGCTGGCTTGTCCATCTCGTTAGTGGGAAGGTGTTTCACCTGAGCTGGTCCAGGTTCTATTTAAGAGTGTCTGGCCCAGTGCTCCAGTTGTCTTGATACATGTGGAGAGTCAACACCTTTAGTTGCTCCACCTTTTTGGTTTGCTTCCTGTCTTTAAGTTTGGTGTGGGTTTTTCTTTTGTTTTCCTCTTCTTGGGCAGATTTAGTGGGTCTCATGGTGGGTGTCTTTTAGGTCCCAGTTGTTGTTACAAGTCAACTTTCAGTGGACACCCCCGTAGTGTCTTTCAGAGGCCCTCCTGTTTAGTTGTGGTTGTTGTCAGTGACTCTTTGTTAGTTCCCTCTTCTATTTAAGTGACATTACTGTTTTTTTTTGCTGGGGAACGTAACAACAAACAATGTGGTAAAACAAGCTTATATTTTGGTTTGGATATTGTATCCAATTGTTAATATTTTAATCAATGGAATTTTCTTAGAATGATCACTAGTCATTCAGTTGTTAATCTTATGTTTGTTGGGGTAAATATTTGTTTTTTCCTGTGAAGCCATTGCGTTGCATCCATGTCTGAAATGTGCTGTATAAATAAAGCTTGATTTGATTTAAACATATTGTAAAACAAATGAACCCAATGACTGACCAATCAACACTCTTGCTAAACCAATGAACAAATATGTTGGTTTCATCAACTTATCTTATGTCAATCTTAGTATGAAATAGAGTATAAATTCAGTATATCTTCCACTGTCAAAATAGTGCTGATATGTAAGTTTAGTATCACTTTTCAACCAACCCAGTTCATTTGTTGAAATCAACAATATGTCAAAGGATTCAACTACTGAAAACTGAAACTAACAAATGGATCAAACAGATCAATTCCCTAGTATGAAAAACGGTATCACTTTCCAGCCTGCTGAAAGAGTGGTGGAGTGGTAAACACCACCCCCGGCTCTACCAGGGGCTTGAGGTGGTCTCCCACAGCTCTGCTTATGTCATGTTCTGTGGCCTTGCTGTTCCATTTCTTGACTGCCCCTGCAACACAGAAACACATTTAGTCATATTATATAAAACACTCAAAGTAATGTATATGGAGCATCTATGGCCTCAGTTACACCTGGCACCTAAATGTGACTTCTGTCAGACATGCATCTGTCATATGATCACTCCAAGCTGCATAAGGTTCAGATCTACCAGGATGGGCCTTGGACATATTCTGGATGCAGTCAGGCCACCAAACATGCATAAGCAATGTAAAGAGATGGGGTGAATGACTGGGGAAAAGTACATTTTACACAAATGACCTTCATAATATCAAAGAACAAATGTGTGTGTCTGAGGGGAAATTAACTTTCATACAGCCAGAAGGGGTGAGAAATTACACCAATATCAGTGGACAATTTGCACTAATGTAAATAAACATAGATGATGGAACATATTCCCTTTTGCTGACGTGATGAACCGCTAAGGGGACATAAATATTTACCATCTAAACCATGTGTGACCTCTCACCTCTCTGGCTGTAGAAGTGTTCTTCCTAACCAGTCCCTCAACAGCTCTCTGACTGAGCTCCACCCTCACTGGGTCTTCAGAGGAGAGGAAGGCTGAGGAGGGATGGAAGGATGAATGGATCAGTCACTCAATAAAGTGTAGAGCTGCTGTCTATGCTGTCTGACAAAATCACTATTTTAGTAGTTTATTAAAGTAAATTAGGCTTTATGACTGCTGAATACCAACTATCAATAACTTAGATCATGTATTTTCAGGTAGAGATACATCCTTTGGACGTCCCTAGCCCATTGAAGTTGACATTGAAAATGGTTAAGGTAGGGGTTAAGGTTAGGGTTTAGGGTAGAGATGTCCCAAGGATCCCAGATAGCATTGACCATCATACATTCTTCTGTCTTATTTACATAGCAAGTGTAAAATAAACAGACAAGACAAGTAGGCATTATGTATTATGGTCATTGTAGTTAATTAGGACACGGTTGATTGGCTATCAGACAAGGTTCATTACACTGCTAGCTGGTAGGACTGCTTTGCTGGATTATACTATAGCTGAGATCCCAATACCCATGTAAACATAGCTTACTGACAGATCAATGAAGTCAGATCCCAATACCCATGTAAACATAGCTTACTGACAGATCAATGAGGTTAGATCCCAATACCCATGTAAACATAGCTTACCGACAGATCAATGAGGTTAGATCCCAATACCCATGTAGACATAGCTTACTGACAGATCAATGAGGTTAGATCCCAATACCCATGTAAACATAGCTTACTGACAGATCAAGGAGGTCAGATCCCAATACCCATGTAGACATAGCTTAACGACAGATCAATGAGGTCAGATCCCAATACCCATGTAAACATAGCTTACCGACAGATCAATGAGGTCAGATCCCAATACCCATGTAAACATAGCTTACCGACAGATCAATGAGGTCAGATCCCAATACCCATGTAGACATAGCTTACCGACAGATCAATGAGGTCAGATCCCAATACCCATGTAAACATAGCTTACCGACAGATCAATGAGGTCAGATCCCAATACCCATGTAAACATAGCTTACCGACAGATCAATGAGGTCAGATCCCAATACCCATGTAGACATAGCTTACCGACAGATCAATGAGGTCAGATCCCAATACCCATGTAAACATAGCTTACTGACAGATGAATGAGGTTAGATCCCAATACCCATGTAAACATAGCTTACTGACAGATCAATGAGGTCAGATCCCAATACCCATGTAGACATAGCTTACTGACAGATCAATGAGGTCAGATCCCAATACCCATGTAAACATAGCTTTCTGACAGATCAATGAAGTCAGATCCCAATACCCATGTAGACACAGCTTACTGACAGATCAATGAAGTCAGATCCCAATACCCATGTAGACATAGCTTACTGACAGATCAATGAGGTCAGATCCCAATACCCATGTAGACATAGCTTACTGACAGATCAATGAGGTCAGATCCCAATACCCATGTAAACATAGCTTACTGACAGATCAATGAGGTCAGATCCCAATACCCATGTAGACATAGCTTACCGACAGATCAATGAGGTCAGATCCCAATACCCATGTAAACATAGCTTACTGACAGATGAATGAGTTTAGATCCCAATACCCATGTAAACATAGCTTACTGACAGATCAATGAGGTCAGATCCCAATACCCATGTAGACATAGCTTACTGACAGATCAATGAGGTCAGATCCCAATACCCATGTAAACATAGCTTACTGACAGATCAATGAAGTCAGATCCCAATACCCATGTGGACACAGCTTACTGACAGATCAATGAAGTCAGATCCCAATACCCATGTAGACATAGCTTACTGACAGATCAATGAGGTCAGATCCCAATACCCATGTAGACATAGCTTACTGACAGATCAATGAGGTCAGATCCCAATACCCATGTAAACATAGCTTACTGACAGATCAATGAGGTCAGATCCCAATACCCATGTAGACATAGCTTACCGACAGATCAATGAGGTCAGATCCCAATACCCATGTAAACATAGCTTACTGACAGATGAATGAGGTTAGATCCCAATACCCATGTAAACATAGCTTACTGACAGATCAATGAGATCAGATCCCAATACCCATGTAGACATAGCTTACCGACAGATCAATGAGGTCAGATCCCAATACCCATGTAAACATAGCTTACTGACAGATGAATGAGGTTAGATCCCAATACCCATGTAAACATAGCTTACTGACAGATCAATGAGGTCAGATCCCAATACCCATGTAGACTTAGCTTACTGACAGATCAATGAGGTCAGATCCCAATACCCATGTAAACATAGCTTACTGACAGATCAATGAGGTCAGATCCCAATACCCATGTAGACATAGCTTACTGACAGATCAATGAGGTCAGATCCCAATACCCATGTAAACATAGCTTACTGACAGATCAATGAGGTCAGATCCCAATACCCATGTAGACATAGCTTACTGACAGATCAATGAGGTCAGATCCCAATACCCATGTAAACATAGCTTACTGACAGATCAAGGAGGTCAGATCCCAATACCCATGTAGACATAGCTTACCGACAGATCAATGAGGTCAGATCCCAATACCCATGTAAACATAGCTTACCGACAGATCAATGAGGTCAGATCCCAATACCCATGTAAACATAGCTTACCGACAGATCAATGAGGTCAGATCCCAATACCCATGTAGACATAGCTTACCGACAGATCAATGAGGTCAGATCCCAATACCCATGTAAACATAGCTTACCGACAGATCAATGAGGTCAGATCCCAATACCCATGTAAACATAGCTTACCGAGAGATCAATGAGGTCAGATCCCAATACCCATGTAGACATAGCTTACCGACAGATCAATGAGGTCAGATCCCAATACCCATGTAAACATAGCTTACTGACAGATGAATGAGGTTAGATCCCAATACCCATGTAAACATAGCTTACTGACAGATCAATGAGGTCAGATCCCAATACCCATGTAGACATAGCTTACTGACAGATCAATGAGGTCAGATCCCAATACCCATGTAAACATAGCTTTCTGACAGATCAATGAAGTCAGATCCCAATACCCATGTAGACACAGCTTACTGACAGATCAATGAAGTCAGATCCCAATACCCATGTAGACATAGCTTACTGACAGATCAATGAGGTCAGATCCCAATACCCATGTAGACATAGCTTACTGACAGATCAATGAGGTCAGATCCCAATACCCATGTAAACATAGCTTACTGACAGATCAATGAGGTCAGATCCCAATACCCATGTAGACATAGCTTACCGACAGATCAATGAGGTCAGATCCCAATACCCATGTAAACATAGCTTACCGACAGATGAATGAGTTTAGATCCCAATACCCATGTAAACATAGCTTACTGACAGATCAATGAGGTCAGATCCCAATACCCATGTAGACATAGCTTACTGACAGATCAATGAGGTCAGATCCCAATACCCATGTAAACATAGCTTACTGACAGATCAATGAAGTCAGATCCCAATACCCATGTAGACACAGCTTACTGACAGATCAATGAAGTCAGATCCCAATACCCATGTAGACATAGCTTACTGACAGATCAATGAGGTCAGATCCCAATACCCATGTAGACATAGCTTACTGACAGATCAATGAGGTCAGATCCCAATACCCATGTAAACATAGCTTACTGACAGATCAATGAGGTCAGATCCCAATACCCATGTAGACATAGCTTACCGACAGATCAATGAGGTCAGATCCCAATACCCATGTAAACATAGCTTACTGACAGATGAATGAGGTTAGATCCCAATACCCATGTAAACATAGCTTACTGACAGATCAATGAGATCAGATCCCAATACCCATGTAGACATAGCTTACCGACAGATCAATGAGGTCAGATCCCAATACCCATGTAAACATAGCTTACTGACAGATGAATGAGGTTAGATCCCAATACCCATGTAAACATAGCTTACTGACAGATCAATGAGGTCAGATCCCAATACCCATGTAGACTTAGCTTACTGACAGATCAATGAGGTCAGATCCCAATACCCATGTAAACATAGCTTACTGACAGATCAATGAGGTCAGATCCCAATACCCATGTAGACATAGCTTACTGACAGATCAATGAGGTCAGATCCCAATACCCATGTAAACATAGCTTACTGACAGATCAATGAGGTCAGATCCCAATACCCATGTAGACATAGCTTACTGACAGAGCAATGAGGTCAGATCCCAATACCCATGTAGACATAGCTTACTGACTGATCAATGAGGTCAGATCCCAATACCCATGTAGACATAGCTTACTGACAGATCAATGAGGTCAGATCCCAATACCCATGTAGACATAGCTTACTGACTGATCAATGAGGTTAGATCCCAATACCCATGTAAACATAGCTTACTGACAAATCAATGAGGTCAGATCCCAATACCCATGTATTGCGAACAGGTTGATTATAGCGGTAGTTGTTTCGATAGTGAAGTACTTTACAGTTATTTTGACCGCGGTGGTTATTGGAGTCGTGGTTTCCTGGAAGAAACCGTTGTTGTGCATCATCTTTCAACGCTCCAATATCTGATAATGACCAAACCTGTAGAGGTTATTTGGGAATGAAACTTTTATTAACCTGAAAGCGTTGCTTCATAGTAGAAACATCTGTTGTGTTGGTAGAATGTGTAAAGACCCACCTCATTGGTTAATATTCACTGTAGTAGAAACATCTGTTGGGTTGGTAGAATGTGGAAGTAGGTTATTATTACTTATTACAAATCTGCAGTTGTCTGACTATTATATTATTATTTAATGAAATAAATGTAAAAATGCACTTTTTGTCTGGAAATAAAATAAACATTTATCTGCGTTTCCCTCCAGTCAACAGACAGAGATGTGCGTCTTTCAGGCGATGCTTTCAGCGTGACGTATAATGTAGTGGACGGAACACTTCTTCAACAACATCTAGTCAGACACCTCGGTAGCTTCCTAGCCGAGTCATTCAAGCTGTTCAGACTGCTTCGGTGTATATTTGTCACTGTATTTTAAACATAATTCTGTCTTATAACTATTTTCTCCATTTAATGTCATATTTCCGTTTAGTCAGGTAACGGTAGCTGGCTTGATAAATTAGCCTATCACTAGGCTAGTCGCTAACTAGCTAGGTTAGCTGGCCAACATTCCCGACCATGAGCTCACTAAGTTACTCTCCTGTTAAAGAAGAGGAGGTCTGCTGGACGGAGAAAGAAGCTCTAGTGAAAGAGGAGGAGGAAGAGAGTCTGTGGCTGAACGTGGTCGTGAAAGAGGAAGAGGAGGATGTCACAGTACAAAAAGAAGTTGAGGGTGAGGCTGTTACATTGAAAGAAGAAAAGAAAGATGATGCTTTTTTTGGAGTGAAGGAAGGAGAGAGAACTGTCATATTGAAGGAGGAAGAAGAGGAGGAGGAGACAGAAGATCTGAACACCAGTAAGTCCTGTCTTGAAAATAGTTGTTGAACTGATGCGTGGTTTTAAAACGGCATTCTACTGAAGTTCTGAGCTTAAATGCCGTTTTTTAATGTAGGAATTGATAAAGCTACACTGTAAGATGTGAATACCATCAACAAGCTGGCCAACAACAAAACTTTAACAATGGATTTGCAGCAAAATCACAACTTAGATGTCTCACAGAATGGACTAGCCCTCATTCAATACTGCAATTACATTGTATTAAACTGGAGGGCAATTCCTAGGCCAATATTAACTGCGGTCAAGTGAGCAGACAGTCGCAAAACGCGGTCAGTCCATCTGCTCTTCAGTTTCTTCCTGAAATCGCGTACACAAATTGACTTTACGGAATCACGTATTTTTTCTGGTAGGGAAACTGAGTTGGATGGACTCTCATGCACAGATAGTCGAGACATGGCTACAAATCATTCCAAGAAAACCGTTTGACGCACACTTTTAATTTTGGCGTTGTCAAAAAGGACTTTGATATCGTTGCTAGAGTGAGGCTGCAGTAGTCTAACATGGTGCTGTTTAGCAAATGTTGAATTGTTAAAGCAAGTTGTTTACAGTCATGACATACACTATCTATACAACAGTATGTGGACACCCCTTCAAATTAGTGGATTCGGCTATTTCAGCCACACCTGTTGCCGACAGGTGTATAAAATCGAGCACACAGCCATGTAATCTCCATAGACAAACATTGGCAGTTGAATAGCCTTACTGAAGCGCTCAGTGACTTTCAATGTGGCACCGTCATAGGATGCCACCATTCCAATAAGTCCGTTTGTTGAATTTTTGCCTTGCTAGAGCTTCCCCAATCAACTGTAAGTGCTGTTATTGTGAAGTGGTAACATCTAGGAGCAACAACCGCTCAGTGGTGGGCCACACAAGCTCATAGAACGGGACCGCCATGTGCTGAAGCGCGTAACGAGTACAAATGACATTCTAGACGATTCTGTGCTTCCAACTTTGTGGCAACAATTTGGGGAAGACCCTTTCCTGTTTCAGCATGACAATGCCCCTGTGCACAAAGCAAGGTCCATAAAGAAATGGTTTGTTGAGATCGGTGTAGAAGAACTTGACTGGCCTGCACAGAGCCCCGACCTCAACCCCATCGAACACCTTTGGGATGGATTGGTACGCCAACTGCGAGCCAGGGCTAATCGCCCAACATCAGTGCCCGACCTCACTAATGCTCTTGTGGCTGAATGGAAGCACAGCAATGTTCCAACATTTTCCCAGAAGAGTGGAGGCTGTTATACCAGCAAAGGGGGGACCAACTCCATTTTAATGACCATGATTTTGGAATAAGTTGTTCGACAAGCAGGTGTCCACATATTTTTGGTCATGTAGTGTATCTACTGTAGTCCAAAGTTGCTCTATAGCTCTGTCACCGAAATAAATGTATTTCCTGTTGCCAAGTAATTTCCGGTTTCTATGCCTTTAGTTTTCCTTGTGGACCAATTTATGGGTGAATCCTGAAAGCTATAGATGGATTGTTCCAGAAGGTTGTGTTTTTAGGAATTCATATTGATTCTTGTAGAAACGTTCAATTTTCTTCCACATTGTTCTAGTGTTCTTCCACATTGTTCTAGTGTTCTTCCACATTGTTCAAGTGTTCTTAAGTATGAAGCTGTTAATGTTCTATATTTTATCCTTTGAAAATAGATACGTACAATTATTCTGTGGATGAGCGAGTGCATCTTCAATCTGTACCCATTGTTCCTCTTTAGTGCATTTAACTATACAGTACCAGTCAAAAGTTTGGACACAACTACTCATTCAAGGGTTTTTCTTTATTTTTACTATTTTCTAAATTGTAGAATAATAGTGAAGACATCAAAACTATGAAATAACACATATGGAATCATGTAGTAACCAAAAAAGTGTTAAACAAATCAAAATATATTTTAGGTTCTTCAAAGTAGCCATCCTTTGCATTGATGACAGCTTTGCACACTCTTGGCATTCTCTCAACCAGCTTCAGCTGGAATGATTTTCCAACAGTCTTGAAGAAGTTCCCACATATGCTGAGCACTTGTTAGCTGCTTTTCCTTCACTCTGTGGTCCAACTCATCACAAACCACCTCAATTGGGTTGAGGTCGGGTGGTTGTGGAGGCCAGGTCAACTGATGCAGCACTCCACCACTCTCCATGGTCAAATAGCCATTACACAGCCTGGAGGTGTGTTTTGGGTCATTGTCCTGTTGAAAAACAAATGATAGTTCACTAAGCACAAACCAGGTGGGATGGCGTATCGCTGCAGAATGTTGTGGTAGCCATGCTGGTTAAGTGTGCCTCGAAATCTAAATAAATCACTGACAGTGTCACCAGCAAAGCACCCCCACACCATCACATCTCCTCCATGTTTCACGGTGGGAACCGCACACGCGGAGATCATCCGCTCACATACTCTGCGTCTCACAAAGACACGGCAGTTAGAATCAAAGATCTCAAATATGGACTCACAGACTAAAGGACAAATTTCCCTGGTCTAATGTCCATTTCTTGTGTTTCTTGGCCCAGGAAAGTCTCTTCTTATTATTGGTGTCCTTTAGTAGTGGTTTCTTTGCAGCAATTCGACCATGAAGGCCTGATTCACACAGTCTCCTCTGAACAGTTGATGTTGAGATGTGTCTGATACTTGAACTCTGTGAAGCATATATTTGGGATGCAATCTGAGGTGCAGTTAACTCTAATGAACTTATCCTCTGCAGCAGAGGTAACTCTGGGTCTTCCTTTCCTGTGGCAGTCCTCATGAGGGCCAGTTTCATAGTGCTTGATGGTTTTTGCGACTGCACTTGAAGAAACTTTCAAAGTTCTTGACATTTTCCGGATTGACTGACCTTCATGTCTGAATGTAATGATGGACTGTCATTTCTCTTTGCTTATTTGAGCTGTTTGTGCCGTAATATGGACTTGGTCTTTCAGCAAATAGGGCTATCTTCTGTATACCAACCCTACTTTGTCACAACACAACTGATTGGCTCAAACGCATTAAGAAATATTCTAGTGTTATAGTGTTCTAAAACTTTCCTAGTGTTCTAAAACTTTTGACCGGTAGTGTATATTAAAGGAGATCTAGATTGTAGATCATCAGTTATTAGGTCTGCTATCATGTTATATATATTTATATATTAAAGGAGCTCTAGACTGTAGATCATCAGTTATTAGGTCTGCTATAATGTTATATATATTTATATATTAAAGGAGATCTAGACTGTAGATCATCAGTTATTAGGTCTGCTATCATGTTATATATATGTATATATTAAAGGAGATCTAGGCTGTAGATCATCAGTTATTCTTTATTTTTCCTATTGTCATTCCTATTGTCATTATTGGGGAAGGCACTGTAGCTCAGTGCCTTCCCTGTAGCTCAGTTGGTAGAGCATGGTGTTTGCAACGCCAGGGTTGTGGGTTTGATTCCCACGGGGGGCCAGCACAGGAAAAAAAATGTATGAAATTGTATGAAATGTATGCTTTCACTACTGTAAGTCGCTCTGGATAAGAGCGTCTGCTAAATGACTAAAATGTAAAAATTTAGTTTTTTCCATGTTAATTTTATGTCCTAATTTTATGTCCTGAGATTTTAGAGGATTCTGAAAATATTTTTAGCTGGGGGGCATTTAGTTTTCAATATTGGTCATGTACTGTATATCAGTAAAGGTAGTTTATATTCATGTTTAAAAATACTGACACCTGTTATGTGCAAACAGGAAGGGGGAGAGGGACATCCCTGTCTTGTTCCCATTTCTAAAGCAATTTAATCAGATAATGACTGTAAGTTGCTTTGGATATAAGTGTCTGTTAAATGGCATATATTATGATAAGTAAAGAAAATAAACCTGGCAAATGTCTCGCAGCTCTCAGAAAAGGAATACATGCTAAACCAGTTATGATTTTAAAAGAGAAAAGCAGTAATTAGAAACAACAATGTGATTTAATTACAATTTTAAAAGCTTCTATGAACTTTTATATAAATAAGAATAAAACAACAGTTGAACGGATCCCCCCGCTCTCAGAATGTTGACTTTGTTCTGATAATTCCACATCTTAAGGGTATTTAGCGTTTTTCTGCTTAACGCCGGTTCAGTGGCATTGGGCATCTTTGACTATTGTTATCTACATTGCTCCAGATCCTCCGGTGATACAGCCACGCCAAGCTCCTCCAATATCAGCTTGATAAAGGAACTGGAAAGGTCTCTTTTTTCTACCTAATTTTCCGGTAGGGACAATATTCTCATGTTTTGTCTCAATCTGTTTTCTAGCTGATCCAGCTCATCTTCTAAAGTTTGCACCATTGTTTCCAGATGGGGTATTGTGATGTGATTATGGGGTATTGTGATGTCATTATGGGGTATTGTGATAACAATTTTGTTGTCTTGTTTGTCCACGCACCCACCCTGCACATCTGACAGATTCCACTTTCCTTTCTAACAAATCCACCCTTTTAACAACAGATTGCTACAGTTTGTGTATTTTGGTGTTGTAGCATTGAGAGTATTTTAGCTATGCTTTCCTGGATATCCTTTAGCTGTTTGTTGCTCTCATTTGCATCTCCAAGTTGTTCTTTGTCTTTTTTCCTCTGAGGGAATCCATGGCTTGTTGGGTTCGAGTCTCAGCGTCGCTTTACTCACAGATTGGTTCACTGTTGTATGTAACTGACCTCTCACTCTCCCCCGGTTGCTTGGAGAAAGATTCATCTATCAGTTTTAAAGGCTTCGTTTAAACTATGTTGTCTGGCTTCTACATGTAATCACAGTTTTGATGTTCATGCGCCTCTTTACTGAACCAAGTTTATTTTTAAGGATGAAAGGTTTTAGGATGAAAATTTGTCTCAGGTTGAGGATCTGATTGTGATTTAAAACCTAACAGGAAGACCGTGTTATCAGTTTTGATCTCTCTGTTAAACTAAATACCCTCTTTGTCTTTGGCAGGAGAGAGACCAAACTCAGAGGAACCAGAGGCAGAGGTGTCCAAAACAGCAAGACGACACCACTGCTCCCAGTGTGGAAAGGTTTTTTCCCGTTTAGCATCCCTGAAAAGACATAAAAGAATACATACAGGAGAGAAGCCTTACTACTGCTCCCAATGTGGAAAGAGTTTTACCCAGTTAGGAACCCTGAACATACATAAGAGAATACACTCTGGAGCGAAGCCTCACCAATGCACCAAGTGTGGAGAGGGTTTTTCCCATTTAAGGTTCCTAAAAATACACGAAAGAATACATACAGGAGAGAAGCCTTTCCACTGCTCCCACTGTGGAAAGTGTTATATCAAGTTAGGGAACCTAAAAGAGCATGAGAGGAAACACACAGGAGAAAAGCTTTTCCAATGTTCCCAGTGTGGAAAGAGTATTCACGGAACCTAAAAGGGCATGAGAGAATACACACAAGAGAGGAGAGGACTTACTACTACTGCTCTCAGTGTGGAAAGCGTTTTAGTTGGTTAAAGGATCTAAAACGGCATGAGAGAACACACACTGGAGAGACCCCTTACCAATGCTCTCAGTGTGGAAAGGCTTTCTCTCGTTTAGCGTCCCTGAAGATACACAAAAGAATACATACAGGAGAGAAGCCTTACCACTGCTCCCAATGTGGAAGGAGTTTTGCCCAGTTAGGATGCCTGAAAGGGCATGAGAGAATACACACAAGAGAGGAGAGGACTTACTACTACTGCTCTCAGTGTGGAAAGCGTTTTATTTGGTTAAAGGACCTAAAACGGCATGAGAGAACACACACTGGAGAGACCCCTTACCAATGCTCTCAGTGTGGAAAGGCTTTCTCTCGTTTAGCGTCCCTGAAGATACACAAAAGAATACACTCTGGAGCGAAGCCTTACCATTGCGCCGAGTGTGGAACCGTTTTTCCTCATTTAGGTTCCTTGAAATTACATGAAAGAATACATACGGGAGAGAAGCCTTACCACTGCTCCCACTGCGGAAAGCGTTTTACCAGGTTAGGGCACCTAAAAGAACATGAGAGGACGCACACAGGAGAAAAACATTTCCAATGTTCCCAGTGTGGAAAGAGTTTTACCCATTCACAGACCCTCAAAGGGCATGAGAGAATACACACAAGACAGGAGAGGACTTACTATTACTGCTCCCAATATGTGGAAAGAGTCTTCGTTGTTTAAAGTACCTGAAAAGGCACGAGAGAACACACACTGGAGAGACCCCTTGCCACTGCTCCCAGTGTGGAAAGAGTTTTACCCAGTTTGGGAGCCTGAACAAACATAAGAGAATACACTCTGGAGAGAAGCCCTAGCGGTATACAATAAAGACTGTATACCTGGGTATTTGGAAATAGCCACCACGGGATGGTTTTTCAATACATTATAATATCTGTAGCCACTTCAGTAAATACCTGTAGTCAACTTGTGCAATACATTAGGAGATAAAGCAGATGGCGATCTTCATTTCACCTGTCACATTATTTTACATTATGAAGCTAACCGTAGTTCCCCAGAACAGTTGAACCAGTCATGTGTTTGTTTGTAAATAACAACAGAAAGCGAGAGCAGCTGAGTTCAGATGTGTATTGACGGGGGTCATGTTATATAATGAAAGTCATCAGTGTTTTTTTGGTTCAATAGCGTGATCACTTAAGTGTCACTAAAGCTTTACCTTCACAGAAAATACATTAGTGCAACACATTTGTCCAGAAAATAGCTTAATTTTCATCAGATGACAAACAGAAATGCAACGCTATTTGGCTGGCAGCCACACAAGTAAATTAGTTTACAATGAAAATCAAGGTCTTTTTTTTAAACGATGCATGGCCATCATCATATTTCTAAACTTTTTATAATAGAAAGAATGTAGCCAGCTACCGTTCCTAATGTTTTGTTTTAAAGTGAATCTGTCATTTTAGCTGATAGTCTACAGGAGAACAGCACCAAGTAGCTCCACAAAGTCTGAAGCAGAAATCACAATAACAAGCATCTTAGCTCTACAGGTACAAAACGCAGACAGATTTTTCTGACGAGTTTTACATATTTATCCTGCATGAAAAACTCATAATTCTGCATAAACGCCAAGTTTAACTTGCTAGTTATCTCAGTAGGTGGCTGAATTGGTAAGGAGACGGGGCATCATATAGTGTTAACTTTCTGCCCTGTTTGAAAAGGTCAAAGCACTTTGAATTAGTTATCTGTACAGCTGCCACTGCTATCTTGATCTTCTTGTGTTTTTTTTAAATGTCTGTACTCGGCCTGTCTGCTCTTCCCTCCTCATCTCCAAGCAGAGCAGGCAGGCCTGTTGCCCTTGCGACTCCAGAATCCAAACAGACACAGCTTGTACACATGCTGCTCCAGAGCCAGTACTGTTGTATATGTGTGTGTGTATACACAGTGCATTCAGAAAGTATTCAAATTCCCTTTTCCACATGTTGTTACGTTACAGCCTTATTCTAAAATGGATTAAGTAGTTTTTTTTAACTCCTCAATCTACACATAATACCCCATAATGACATCACAATACCCCATAATGACATCACAATACCCCATAATGACAAGGCAATAACAGGTTTTTAGATACTTTTGCAAATGTATTAAAAACTAAAAACAGAAACCTTATTTACATAAGTATTCAGACCCTTTACTATGAGACTTGAAATTGAGCTCAGTTGAATCCTGTTTCCATTGATCGTCCTTGAGATGTTTCTACAACTTGATTTGGAGTCCACTTGTTTTAAATTCAATTGATTGGACATGATTTGGAAAGGCACACACCTGTCTATATAAGGTCCCACAGTTGACAGTGCATGTCCGAGCAAAAACCAAGCCATGAAGTCGAAGGAATTATCCGTAGGTTTCCAAGACAGGATCTGGGGAAGGGTACCAAAACATTTCTGCAGCATTGATGGTCCCCAAGAACACGGTGGCCTCCATCATTCTTAAATGGAAGAAGTTTGGATCCACCAAGACTCTTCCTAGAGCTGGTTGTCTGGCCAAACTGAGCAATCGGGGGAGAAGGGCCTTGGTCAGGGAGGTGACCAAGAAGTCACCTCCCTGAGTTCCTCTGTGTAGATAGGAGAACCTTCCAGAAGGGCAAACCAATCAGGCCTTTATGGTAGAGTGGCCAGATGGAAGCCACTCCTTAGTAAAAGGCACATGACAGCCCGCTTGGAGTTTGCCAAAAGGCACCTAAAGGACTCTGACCATGAGAAACAAGATTCCCTGGTCTGATGGAACCAAGGTTAAACTCTTTGGCCTGAATGCCAAGCGTAACGTCTAGAGGAAACCAGGCACCATCCCTACGGTGAAGCATGGTGGTGGCAGCATCATGCTGTGGGGATGTTTTTCAGAGGCAGGGACTGGGAGACTTGTCAAGATCGAGGGAAAGATGAACGGAGCAAAGTATAGAGAGATCATTGATGAAAACCTGCTCCAGAGTGCTCAGGACCTCAGACTGGGGCGAAGGTTCCCCTTCAACAGGACAATGATCCTAAACGCAGAGCCAAGACAATGCAGGAGTGGCTTCGGGACAAGTCTCAATGTCCTTGAGTGGCCTAGCCACAGCCTGGACTGAAACCTGATCGAACATCTCTGGAGAGACCTTAAAATAGCTGTGCAGCAAAGCTCCCCATTCAACCTGACAGAGCTTGAGAGGATCTGCAGAGAAGAATGGGAGAAACTCCCCAAATACAGGTGTGCCAAGCTTGTTGTGTCATACCCAAGAAGACTGGAGGGTGTAATTTCTGCCAAATGTGCTTAAACAAAGTACTGAGTAAAGGGTCTGAATACTTATGTAAATGTCATATTTCCATTTTTTTTATTTTTATACATTTGCAAAAATATCTAAAAGCCAGTTTTTGCTTTTCCATTATGGGGTATTGTGTGTAGATTGAAGAGGGAAAAAACAATTTTAATCAATTTTAGAATAACGTAACAAAATGTGTAAAAAGTCAAGGGGTCTGAATACTTTCCGAAGGCATTGTATGGTAATGAGCATTTCTGGAGTCTAAACTTGAAACCTCTTGAATTTAGTTGTTTTGTTTCATTTAGATAATTAGTATTCATCAAGCTAAATTAATATGAAAATGTGATTACGTTGTTGACATGAAACATTCACTACATCATGACTGTTCCCATATTAAAACATTCACTACATCATGACTGTTCCCATATTAAAACATTCACTACATCATGACTGTTCCCATATTAAAACATTCACTACATCATGACTGTTCCCATATTAAAACATTCACTACATCATGACTGTTCCCATATTAAAACATTCACTACATCATGACTGTTCCCATATTAAAACATTCACTACATCATGACTGTTCCCATATTAAAACATTCACTACATCATGGCTGTTCCCATATTAAAACATTCACTACATCATGACTGTTCCCATATTAAAACATTCACTACATCATGACTGTTCCCATATTAAAACATTCAATACATCATGACTGTTCCCATATTAAAACATTCACTACATCATGACTGTTCACATATTAAAACATTCACTACATCATGACTGTTCCCATATTAAAACATTCACTACATCATGACTGTTCACATATTAAAACATTCACTACATCATGACTGTTCCCATATTAAAACATTCACTACATCCTGACTGTTCCCATATTAAAACATTCACTACATCATGACTGTTCCCATCAGTATTATTAAAACATTCACTACATCATGGCTGTTCCCATCAGTATTATTAAAACATTTACTACATCATGACTGTTCCCATATTAAAACATTCACTACATCATGACTGTTCCCATCAGTATTATTAAAACATGCACTACATCATGACTGTTCCCATCAGTATTATTAAAACATTCACTACATCCTGGCTGTTCCCATATTAAAACATTCACTACATCATGACTGTTCCCATATTAAAACATTCACTACATCCTGGCTGTTCCCATATTAAAACTTTCACTACATCATGGCTGTTCCCATATTAAAACATTCACTACATCATGACTGTTCCTATATTAAAACATTCACTACATCATGGCTGTTCCCATCAGTATTATTAAAACATTTACTACATCATGACTGTTCCCATATTAAAACATTCACTACATCATGACTGTTCCCATCAGTATTATTCAAACATTCACTACATCATGACTGTTCCCATCAGTATTATTAAAACATTCACTACATCATGACTGTTCCCATATTAAAACACTCACTACATCATGACTGTTCCCATCAGTATTATTTAAACATTCACTACATCATGACTGTTCCCATCAGTATTATTAAAACATTCACTTCATCATGACTGTTCCCATATTAAAACACTCACTACATCATGACTGTTCCCATAAGTATTATTAAAACATTCACTACATCATGGCTGTTCCCATCAGTATTATTAAAACGCTCACTACATCATGACTGTTCCCATCAGTATTATTAAAACATTCACTACATCATGACTGTTCCATCAGTATTATTAAAACATTCACTACATCATGGCTGTTCCCATCAGTATTATTAAAACATTCACTACATCATGGCTGTTCCCATATTAAAACATTCCCTACATCATGACTGTTCCCATATTAAAACATTCACTACATCATGACTGTTACCATATTAAAACATTCACTACATCATGACTGTTCCCATCAGTATTATTAAAACATTCACTACATCATGACTGTTCCATCAGTATTATTAAAACATTCACTACATCATGACTGTTCCATCAGTATTATTAAAACATTCACTACATCATGACTGTTCCCATCATTATTATTAAAACATTCACTACATCATGGCTGTTCCCATATTAAAACATTGACTACATCATGACTGTTCCCATATTAAAACATTCACTACATCATGACTGTTCCCATCAGTATTATTAAAACATTCACTACATCATGGCTGTTCCCATATTAAAACATTCACTACATCATGACTGTTCCCATCAGTATTATTAAAACATTCACTACATCATGACTGTTCCCATCAGTATTATTAAAACATTCACTACATCCTGACTGTTCCCATATTAAAACATTCACTACATCATGACTGTTCCCATATTAAAACATTCACTACATCATGGCTGTTCCCATCAGTATTATTAAAACATTCACTACATCATGACTGTTCCCATCAGTATTATTAAAACATGCACTATATCATGACTGTTCCTATATTAAAACATTCACTACATCATGGCTGTTCCCATCAGTATTATTAAAACATTCACTACATCATGACTGTTCCCATCAGTATTATTAAAACATTCACTACATCATGACTGTTCCCATCAGTATTATTCAAACATTCACTACATCATGACTGTTCCCATCAGTATTATTAAAACATTCACTACATCATGACTGTTCCCATATTAAAACACTCACTACATCATGGCTGTTCCCATATTAAAACACTCACTACATCATGACTGTTCCCATATTAAAACATTCACTACATCCTGGCTGCTCCCATATTAAAACTTTCACTACATCATGGCTGTTCCCATATTAAAACATTCACTACATCATGACTGTTCCTATATTAAAACATTCACTACATCATGGCTGTTCCCATCAGTATTATTAAAACATTTACTACATCATGACTGTTCCCATATTAAAACATTCACTACATCATGACTGTTCCCATCAGTATTATTAAAACATTCACTACATCATGACTGTTCCCATATTAAAACACTCACTACATCATGACTGTTCCCATCAGTATTATTTAAACATTCACTACATCATGACTGTTCCCATCAGTATTATTAAAACATTCACTTCATCATGACTGTTCCCATATTAAAACACTCACTACATCATGACTGTTCCCATAAGTATTATTAAAACATTCACTACATCATGGCTGTTCCCATCA
The DNA here is from genome assembly GCF_901001165.1 of Salmo trutta. NCBI lineage: Eukaryota > Metazoa > Chordata > Actinopteri > Salmoniformes > Salmonidae > Salmo > Salmo trutta. Next base: position 11,204,717 of record NW_021822911.1, on the reverse strand, counting down.
GTATTATTAAAACGCTCACTACATCATGACTGTTCCCATCAGTATTATTAAAACATTCACTACATCATGACTGTTCCATCAGTATTATTAAAACATTCACTACATCATGGCTGTTCCCATCAGTATTATTAAAACATTCACTACATCATGGCTGTTTCCATTTTAAAACATTCACTACATCATGACTGTTCCCATAAGTATTACTAAAACATTCACTACATCCTGGCTGTTCCCATCAGTATTATTAAAACATTCACTACATCATGACTGTTCCCATATTAAAACATTCACTACATCATGGCTGTTCCCATATTAAAACATTCACTACATCATGACTGTTACCATATTAAAACATTCACTACATCATGACTGTTCCCATATTAAAACATTCACTACATCATGACTGTTCCCATATTAAAACATTCACTACATCATGACTGTTCCCATATTAAAACATTCACTACATCATGACTGTTCCCATCAGTATTATTAAAACATTCACTACATCATGACTGTTCCATCAGTATTATTAAAACATTCACTACATCATGACTGTTCCATCAGTATTATTAAAACATTCACTACATCATGACTGTTCCCATCATTATTATTAAAACATTCACTACATCATGGCTGTTCCCATATTAAAACATTGACTACATCATGACTGTTCCCATATTAAAACATTCACTACATCATGACTGTTCCCATATTAAAACATTCACTACATCATGACTGTTCCCATCAGTATTATTAAAACATTCACTACATCATGGCTGTTCCCATATTAAAACATTCACTACATCATGACTGTTCCCATCAGTATTATTAAAACATTCACTACATCATGACTGTTCCCATCAGTATTATTAAAACATTCACTACATCCTGACTGTTCCCATATTAAAACATTCACTACATCATGACTGTTCCCATATTAAAACATTCACTACATCATGGCTGTTCCCATCAGTATTATTAAAACATTCACTACATCATGACTGTTCCCATCAGTATTATTAAAACATGCACTATATCATGACTGTTCCTATATTAAAACATTCACTACATCATGGCTGTTCCCATCAGTATTATTAAAACATTCACTACATCATGACTGTTCCCATCAGTATTATTAAAACATTCACTACATCATGACTGTTCCCATCAGTATTATTCAAACATTCACTACATCATGACTGTTCCCATCAGTATTATTAAAACATTCACTACATCATGACTGTTCCCATATTAAAACACTCACTACATCATGGCTGTTCCCATATTAAAACACTCACTACATCATGGCTGTTCCCATATTAAAACATTCACTACATCATGGCTGTTCCCATCAGTATTATTAAAATATTCACTACATCATGACTGTTCCCATCAGTATTATTAAAACATGCACTATATCATGACTGTTCCTATATTAAAACATTCACTACATCATGACTGTTCCCAACAGTATTATTAAAACATTCACTACATCATGGCTGTTCCCATCAGTATTATTAAAACATTCACTACATCATGACTGTTCCCATCAGTATTATTAAAACACTCACTACATCATGACTGTTCCCATCAGTATTATTAAAACATTCACAACATCATGACTGTTCCCATATTAAAACATTCACTACATCATGACTGTTCCCAACAGTATTATTAAAACATTCACTACATCATGGCTGTTCCCATCAGTATTATTAAAATATTCACTACATCATGACTGTTCCCATATTAAAACACTCACTACATCATGACTGTTCCCATATTAAAACATTCACTACATCATGACTGTTATGTGATTTTCTTTCAAGAAAAAGGACATTTCTAAGTGACCCCAAACTTTTGAACGGTAGTTTACATGTACATGATGTATTGTTACACCATGTAGGAGCAGTATAGACCTAGTCTGTTCATTATATACATCTACATGATGTATTGTTACACCATGTAGGAGCAGTATAGACCTAGTCTGTTCATTATATACATCTACATGATGTATTGTTACACCATGTAGGAGCAGTATAGACCTACAGTAGCTGGCTACTTATTTAGATTTGGTTTGACTTAATGAAACTGCCTTAAATGTTCTGTAGTAAAAAAAAAAAAATATTCGCACTAATCAATCACCACATTCAGGTCTTTGTATGTCTCAATATAATGGTATTATTTAATTAAATCCATGTAAAATAATCTTTGTCTGTAAATAAAATCTGATCCTCAACTGCGTTTCCCTCCAGTCAGCAGACGGCGATGTGCGTCTTTCAGGCGATGCTGCAGCGTGACGTATAATCTAGTGGACGGTTCTTCATAAACAGCTCGTCAACCACCTCGGTAGCTTGCTAGCCAACATAGCCGAAAGATTCAAGCTATTTAGACGCTTTCGGTCTATATTAGCTACTGTGTTTTAGACACACTTCTGTCGTATCTACTTGTTAATCTATTTAATTTAATATTACGTTATTGTTTATTAGTCAGCTATAGTAGCTGGCTGGTTAAGTTAGCATTAGCCTAGCCGCTAATGATAGCTAGCTAGCTAACATCCCCGAACATGAGCTCCCTAAACTACTCTCCTCCTGTTAAAGAAGAGGAGCTCTGCTGGACGGAGAAAGAAGCTCTGGGGCTGAACATTGTCGTGAAAGAGGAGAAGGAAGAGGAGGATGTTACAGTAAAACAAGAAGTAGAGGGTGAGACTGTTACAGTGAAAGATGAAGAGAAAGACGTTTCAGTTAAACAAGAGGAAGAAGAGGATGATGCTGTTTTTGGAGTGAAGAAGGAAGGAGAGATTACTGTCACATTAATAGATGAAGAGGAGGAGACAGGAGATCTGAGTAACACCAGTAAGTACCGCCTTCAATTAGTTTTTAACTTTGGATATTCGGAGTTGGCTCGTCAATACCTCTTCAACGGAGGGTCCTGGGATGATGACTGATATGTCTAGAATCAGACGACGTAGAGAACAAGCTACCCCTTGTTTTCTCCGTTCCGTTTCCAAAAAGTGACTTAACATATATATTTGAGGAGGGTCTATCTGCTGACCGCAGACTGGGGGCCACGGCATGTAGTGATTTTAATGTAGTGATGTTTTACTACACACCGTGACCCCCAATAGAGCCATGTGAGAGTTGGGTTGGCTACACCAAATATTATGGATATACTGACAAGATGTCTCTCCGTCCTAACAAGGGGAGTCGTTGTCCACAAAGCTGCACTGTGGGTTGTCTCGCTCCCACCTATCCTGTCTTTGGATTGGTGGATACATCTTATTATTGTAATCTATTGTTTATATTCTATGAGGGTTGTTGTCGTCAACCGCCTGTATTCAATGGAGAGAGATGCTAAGATACTAGCATGAATATGCATAGCGATCTGGAGACAAATCCTATAGTGTTTTTATCAAAGTTGTCAGTATGTCAAGTGTCCACAAAACAACTTAATCATTACGAAACTTCTGTTGGATCAAGTAAACCTCACGTAGCAAATAAGCCATTCATTTTGTTGTTGACCAAATTCAACACTTTCCACATTGGGTTGATAATTGTTTCCACTTGGATACAACCAACTGTAGCCTACTGGCATGACCTAGAGAGATACAACCTACTGTAACCTACTGACATGACCTAGAGAGTTACAACCTACTGTAGCCTACTGGCATGACCTAGAGAGATACAACCTACTGTAACCTACTGGCATGGCCTAGAGAGAGACAACCTACTGTAACCTATGCTCACACAGCTCTCCTGCACCTTTATCAGATCAGCAGTGATTCACGTCAGCCTCCAGAGAGGTAGTCAGGTGTAAAGTGCTGCAATCATCATGGTGTGTAACTGTTGTTTTGAGTGAGGCCATAACAGGCACGGTCTCATTTCACAGATTAGTTCAATCTGCTTTGAAAGTATCAGAAACCTCTAGTATTCAGGTCTGAATCGTAGCCACGACCTCAGTTGAAATGAAAACTATCTCCGAGCATAGTAGCTTGATGGCCTCGAATGTTCATTTTAGCCCCCAGACAAAACCACACACCCGGGCAAAGTGCAAGTCTCTGGGCTTTCAGTCTCAGGAGAGGGTGGTGATGAAACTGGGTCTTGTAAGCCGGGAAAATCTATATTTTTTTACTGCTAAATTCACAACACTTTAGAATACTGCTGGAGCAAACGGGAAACACATTGGGTTTTTACAGAAATGTTTGATGATTGACTAGGAATGCCTTGGTGACCACTGTTTTTCACACTGGCTATTATTTTAATGAACTCCCCCAAACAAGACCAAATCTGAACCAATCATAGACTTATGTTTCACCAGTTTGGCCACACAGTACAGCACAGGAGACAACTAAGTAACTAGATACTCTGTTTGTCTTTGACAGGAGAGAGACCAGACTCTCCCTCTGACAGCGGGAAGAGTCCTTCAGGGGAATCAGACCCAGGGAAGAGTCTTTCAGGGGAATCGGCAGAATCAGGCCCAGAGACGCCCAAAGCAACAGGAGGACATCATCACTGCTCCCACTGTGGAAAGAGTTTTACCAAGTTAGGGAACCTGAATAGGCATGAGAGGACACACACAGGAGAAAAACCTTTCCAATGCTCCCAGTGTGGAAAGAGTTTTAACGAATTAGGGTACCTATTAATACATAAGAGAATACACTCTGGAGAGAAGCCTTACCACTGCTCCAAATGCGGAATGACTTTTACCTGGTTAGGAAGCCTGAAAACACATGAGAGAATTCACACTGGAGAAAATCCTTTCCAATGTTCACACTGTGGAAAGAATTTTACCCAGTTAGGGAACCTAAATCGGCACAAGAGGACACACACAGGAGAGAAGCCTTATCACTGTTCCCAGTGTGGAAAGAGTTTTAAGGGTTTAATGAGCCTGAAACAGCATGAGAGGACACACACAGGAGAGAAGCCTTATCACTGTTCCCAGTGTGGAAAGAGTTTTAGGGGTTTAATGAGCCTGAAACAGCATGAGAGGACACACACAGGAGAAAAGCCTTACCATTGCACCATATGTGGAAAGAGATTTACCCAGTTAAAGTCCATGAAATTACATGGAAGAATACATACAGGAGAGAAGCATTATCAATGTTCCCAGTGTGGAAAGAATTTTAGGGGTTTAGTGAACCTGAAACAGCATGAGAGGACACACACACAAGAAAAGCCCTACCACTGCTCCCTGTGTGGAAAGAGTTTTACCAAGTTAGAGGGCCTGACTAGGCATGAGAGAACACACACAGGAGGGGATAAGACCTACCACTGCTCCCTGTGTGGAAAGAGATTTAACCGGTTGAGGCATCTGAATAAGCATGAAAGAATACATACACAGGAGGAGAAGACATACCACTGCTCTCATTGTGGAAAGACATTTTCCCAGTCAGAGGACCTGAAAGCACATGAGAGAATAGAGAGACTGTGTTCTGACTTGTGTTTTTGACTGAAAATTAGTGCTTTAGTTTGGCACATTAAATCATATTGTTTAAATGAAATCAGACATGAAAATCTGACCAAAACAACAGGCCTGTTTTTGTTGTTTTTTCATATTGATCATGTCTAAAATCAATTCAATATTTGAACGTGTATTTTGTTTTTCTTTATTATCTTTGATTGGTTGTATACAAGTATAAACCCTCTGTTGTTCATAATATGATTTGGATATTGCTAAATGTAAATTATTATATAAGGAAGTAAGTAGCCTTGGCTTGTCTGAGCCAGAACGGCTCACAGTAGCAGGAGCTGTTTCTGTAGTGTGAGGCAGCTTGATGTACAGTACTTCCCCTGGACAGGACTCTAGTCTATACAGTACCACAGTATAGTAACAGGACTCTAGTCTATACAGTACCACAGTATAGTAACAGGACTCTAGTCTATACAGTACCACAGTGTAGTAACAGGACTCTAGTCTATACAGTACCACAGTATAGTAACAGGACTCTAGTCTATACAGTACCACAGTATAGTAACAGGACTCTAGTCTATACAGTACCACAGTATAGTAACAGGACTCTAGTCTATACAGCACCACAGTATAGTAACAGGACTCTAGTCTATACAGTACCACAGTATAGTAACAGGACTCTAGTCTATACAGTACCACAGTATATTAACAGGAGCCTACCTCCTGTTTCTGTAGTGTGAGGCAGCTTGATGTACAAGTTCTTCCCCTGGACAGGACTCTAGTCTATTAAGTTATTATATAGATTCATTTCATTTTGCTATTCTTCACTCCAACCTTGAATTTGATTTGATATATGATTTGGATATTTCTAAATTACTTTGATTGGATACAGCTGCAGCCAAATATATTGGCACCCTTGCACTTAGAAATAATTCCCTATTTCTTCTCAAATCAGTCTAGTACCACTACTTTACTATGATGGTCTCCACACCTTGTTATTGTACTAGCTCCACTACTATCTCCACTACTATACTATGATGGTCTCCACACCTTGTTATTGTACTGGCTCCACTACTAGCTCCACTACTATACTATGATGGTCTCCACACCTTGTTATTTTATTGGCTCCACTACTAGCTCCACTACTATACTATGATGGTCTCCACACGTTGTTATTGTACTGGCTCCACTACTATACTATGATGGTCTCCACACCTTGTTATTGTACTAGCTCCACTACTAGCTCCACTACTATACTATGATGGTCTCTACAAGTTGTTAATGCCTGAATTAAGAAAATGTTTAGTGATTTCTGATTGTATGAGTCCTGTGGGAATAGGGTCCAAGGGGCAGGTAGTTGACCTCATTTTATGGACCATTTCAGAGACAGATGTTGGGGTTGTCAATGAGAATGTGGTGAAACTGCAGCTGGGAGGCTCAGTGTGAAGCAGAGGGGCAGGTCTGAATCAAGGGGTAGATTGTACAGTGAAGTAAATGCTCTTCATTTCGTGTTCAGTGCCTCTTTGTATGCAGTCTGTATGCAGTCTCTTTGTATGCAGTCTGATATACCAGGGACTGGGGATGCAGTTAGGTTTGTACAGTCTGGTGATATACCAGGGACTGGGGATGTAGTTAGGTTTGTATACAGTCTGGTGATATACCAGGGACTGGGGATGCAGTTAGGTTTGTACAGTCTGTTGATATACCAGGGCCTGAGGATGTAGTTAGGTTTGTATGCAGTCTGATGATATACCAGGGCCTGAGGATGTAGTTAGGTTTGTATGCAGTCTGGTGATATACCAGGGACTGGGGATGCAGTTAGCTTTGTTTTCCTCTAGCTATTCTGCAGTTTGCTCCCAGCAGCTTTCATAGAACGTAGATTACTGTTAAACTAGGCAGCAGAGCGTTTGTTTGACTGAATGAATATGACATTGACTTAAATGCAGCGTTAAATGTAAAGTTTAAATTCTCATTCATTACTAATCAATCAACACATGCTTTCCTTTGGACGTATCAATATAATATTATTATTTAATGAAATACATTTAAAAAATACCCTTTTTTGTCAGGAAATAAAATAAACTTTTCCTTATACTGCGTTACCCACTCCAGTCAGCTGATAACGATGCTGCCAGTGTGACGTATAATCTACATCAACAGCGAGTAAGTCACTTCAGTAACTTGCTAGGCGACGTAGCCTAAACGTTCAAGCTTTTTAGACTGTTTCAGTCCATATTTGCCTATGTGTTTTAAACATACTTCTGTTTTATAGCGAGTTGCCCCATTTATTTTCTTATTTACGTTGTTAGTCAGGCAGATGTCTTAAATTTGCCTAGCGCTAGGCTAATGCTAACTAGCTATTATCCCCGACCATGAGTTCACTAAGCTACTCTCCTCCTGCTAAAGAAGAGGAGGTCTGCTGGACGGAGGAAGAAGCTCTGGGGCTGAACATTGTCGTGGAAGAGGAGGATGTCACAGTAAAACAAAAAGTAGAGGGTGAGGCTGTTACAGTGAAAGAAGAAGAGAAAGACGTTTCAGTGAAAGAGGAGGAGGAAGAGAAAGAGGGGGATGCAGTTTTTGGAGTGAATGCTATTAGATTGCTGGGTGGGGGGATAGGAGGGCCTTCAGAAAGTATTCACACCCCTTGACTTGTCCCACATTTTGTTGTGTTATAGCCTGAATTTAAAATGGATTCAATATCCTATAATGTCAAAGTGGAATTACGTTTTTGTAAATGTTTACACATTTAATTAAAAGCCTAATTAAGTTCAAGAGTAAAGGTTTTGCTTAAAAAGTCACACAATAAGTTGCATGGACTCACTCTGTGTGCAATAATAGTGTTTAACGTGATATTTGAATGAATACCTCATCTCTGTACCCCACACACACAATTATCTGTAATGTCCCTCAGTTGAGCAGTGAATTTCAAACACAGATTCAACCACAAAGACCAGGGAGGTTTTCCAATGCCTCGCAAAGAAGGGCACCTATTGGTAGATGGGTAAAAAAAAAAGCAGACATTGAATATCCCTTTGAGCATGGTGAAGTTATTAATACCACTTTAGATGGTGTATCAATACACACAGTCACCACAAAGATACAGGCGTCCTTCCTAACTCAGTTGCTGGAGAGGAAGGAAACCGCTCAGAGAATTCACCATGAGGCCAATGGTGACTTTAAAATAGTTACAGTGTTTAATGGTTGTGATATGAGAACTGCGGATGGATCAACAACATTGTAGTTACTGCACAATACTAACCTAAATGACAGAGTGAAAATAAGGAAGCATTCCCAGTCAGAGGACCTGAAATCACATGAGAGAATAGAGAGACTGTTGGCACTAAAGTAATACTGCAAAAGAATGTGGCAAAAAAATGTATACTGCAAAAGAATGTGGCAAAGAAATGAACTTTATATCCTGAATACAAAGCGTTATGTTTGGGGAGGGTTTGGAGGGTTTGGCTGGCCGGGACGTCCTTGTCCCATCGCGCTCTAGCGACTCCTTGTGGCGGTCAGCATGCACGCTGACTTCGGTCGCCAGCTGGACGGTGTTTCCTCCGACACATTGGTGTGGCTGGCTTCCGGGTTAAACGAGCAGTGTGTCAGGATGTGCAGTGCGGCTTGGCAGGGTCGTGTTAAAGAGGACGCATGGAACTCGACCTTCGCCTCTCCCCCGAGTCCGTAGGGGAGTTGCAATTGGATATCATGAAATTGGTGAGAAAAAGGTGGAAAAGTACCAAAAATATATATATATACACTGGTACTGAAATTAGATTTATATATATAATACACTGGTACTGAAATTAGATTTTTCGATGATCTGGCAGATGTGTAAAACCATGTAAACACCTGCAAGACTTCGGTTAGAAGTGAATCACCTGCCTGGACATCCTAAGAACCACACAGAGACCTGCATTTTGAAGTCGGTTTAATAATGCTTGTGAAAACTGACTTCAGGTGATTGAGGGATCTAGTCTAGATTAAACGTCATAGGAAGTTTTATCATGTGGAGGATTCATTCAGGTCTCTGTTTAGTTAATTAAATAATCTGTTTGTCTTTGACAGGAGAGAGACCAGACTCTCCTTCTGACAGCAGGAAGAGTCCTTCAGAGGAACCAGACCCTGAGACGTTCAAACCAGCAGGACGACATCACTGCTCCCAGTGTGGAAAGAGTTTTACTCAGTTAGGGAGCCTGAGAACACATAAGAGAATACACACTGGAGAGAAGCCTTACCACTGCTCCTTGTGCGGAAAGAGTTTTAGGTGGTTGGGGAGTGTGGAAAGGCATGAGAGGACACACACAGGAGAAAAGCCTTTCCATTGTTCCCATTGTGGAAAGAGTTGTACACAGTTAGGGAGCCTGAAGGAGCATGAGAGAATACACACGGGAGAAAAGCCTTACCAATGTTCCCATTGTGGAAAGCATTTTGCCCAGTTAGGAAACCTGAACCAGCATGAGAGGATACACACAGGAAAAAAGATGCACCACTGCTCCCACTGTGGAAAGAGATTTACCCGGTTAAGGTACCTGAAAGAGCATGAAAGAATACATACAAATACACAAGAGGAGAAGACATACCACTGCTCTCATTGTGGAAAGACATTTTCCCAGTCAGAGGACCTGAAATCACATGAGAGAATAGAGAGGCTGTGTTCTGACTTGTGTTTTTGACTGAGAATTTGTGATTTTGTTTGGACTGTCAGACTTGAGTTCACTTTGTGTAATGTTAGTGCACTATTTTTTTTAATCGTGATTAATCCATTGTCTGGAAGGGTTAAAAATACACTGAAAACATCCAAAATACATCCTGTATTAAAATCTACAATGCCATGTAAAAACAAGATGACATTGAGGTTAAATAAAGGGTGCTTTACCAATGGAACATATTTTGACACGTCCACTGTGGGGCTCTGCAGAGTCATAATATCCATAACAACTACAGGTCAAACAGGGAAATGGTTCACATCGTTTTTCCACCATTCATTTTCCCCATAGGGCTGTGTTTTGTTTAGGCTCACCGTGGTGTGACGTTTTGATAACCATGTAAATCTCTCTAGGACAAGGTGACTGAGGACACACAGTGTGTTGTGAATGTATTGTAATGTTTTTAAAATGGTATAACTGCCTTTATTTTAGCTGGACCCCAGGAAGAGTAGCTGCTGCCTTGGCAGGAACTAATGGGGATCCATAATAAACCCCAGGAAGAGTAGCTGCTGCCTTGGCAGGAACTAATGGGGATCCATAATAAACCCCAGGAATAATAGCTGCTGCCTATATTTGTCTCTCTTTACTCTTTGATTCTAAAATGCTAATTAACATCAAAGTAGACGACATGCAAGACTACAAATCCCTGCAAGATCCTGCATGTCATCTCTAGCCGACACCTTTCACAGAACAGTTCACTGAATTGTCCATTGAAATAAATGTTGACAATTTAATCATTGCTACATTAAGGCCTGATTGGTGGAGTGCTGCAGAGATGGTTGTCCTTCTGGAAGGTTCTCCCATCTCCACAGAGGAACTCTGGAGCTCTGTCAGAGTGACCATCGGGTTCATCGGGTCACCTCCCTGACCAAGGCCCTTCTCCCCCGATTTCTTAGTTTGTCCAGGCGGCCAGCTCTAGGAAGAGTCTTGGTGGTTCCAAACTTCTTCCATTTAAGAATGATGGAGGCCTCTTTGTTCTTGGGGACCTTCAATGCTGCAGACATTTTTTGGAACCCTTCCCCAGATCTGTGCCTCGACACAATCCTGTCTCAGAGCTCTATGGACAATTCCTTTGGACCTCATGGCTTGGTTTTTGCTCTGACATGCACTGTCAACTGTGGGACCTTACATATACAGATGTCTGCCTTTCAAATCATGTCCAATCAATTGCATTTACCACAAGTGGACTCCAATCAAGTTGTAGAAACATCTCAAGGATAATCAATGGAATCAGGATGCATCTGAGCTCAATTTCGAGTCTCACAGCAAAAGGTCTGAATACCTAAGTAAATACATTTGCAAAAATCTCTAAAAACCTGTTTTCACTCTGTCATTATGGGGTATTGTGATGTCATTATGGGGCATTGTGATGTCATTATGGGGTATTGTGATGTCATTATGGGGTATTGTGTGTAGATTGATGAGGGGGGAAAAAAGTACATTTTAGAGTAAGGCTGTAACGTAACAAAATGTGGAAAATGTGAAGGGGTCTGAATACTTTACTTTTCTACCGCAGTTTTGTACATGATCAAATCAAAGTTTATACACTGTCATGTGATACGTGATATAGAAAAGTCCAATCATAGGAGAGTACATGGGAGGCACTATACTGTGTATCTGCAGGTGTCTCCACCCTCTGGTGGGATGGACCATGTCTACAGAGAAACCTAGATTCAAATACTTAGATTTGTGTGTATTGGGTATATGTTGTGAAATTGTTAGATTTTACTTGTTAGATATTACTGCACTGTCGGAGCTAGAAACACAAGCATTTCACTACACCCACAATAATATCTGCTAAACATGTGTATGATAAAATGTGATTAGATTTTTATTTGAAATAAACGTCCTATTTATCAAAGCTGCTTTTGGCTGGGGTCAAAATGACTCCAAAGGATTTGAATTTGTTAAAAGTCCATATTGATACAGAAACACTAAACCATGATTTAGATTTACTAACAACAAGTTGATTGACAAAGTCATGAAAAATGTAATAGAATTGAATAAACCACATTTTGTCTATGATAAAAGATATGCCTCTGGGGTCAAAATGATCCATGTCAGAAGTATGGTTCAATGCAAATATGTAGTGGGTGTAAAGTTTGTTTTAAATTCTCACCCATTAAACACAAATCAATCAACACATGCTTCTCTTTGAACGACTTAATATAATATTAACCTTTTATGAAATAAATGAAAAATAAACGTTTGGTTCCTCAACTGCGTTGCCCTCCAGTCAGCAGATGGCGATGTGCGTCTTTTAGGTTCAGGCGATGCTGCCAGTGTGACGTATAATCTAGTGGACGGGACGCTCCTTCAACAACAACAGCTAGTCAGACACCTCGGTAGCTTTCTAGCAAACATAGCTACAACATTCACGCTCTTTACACTGTGTTGGTGTATATTCGTCGCTGTGTATTAAACACACTTCTGTTGTATGTACTTGTTGGCCCATTTAATTATATATTTACGTTGTTTGTCAGCTAGCTGGTTTGCTAAGTTAGCTTAGAACTAGGCTAGTCGCTAATGCTAGCTAGCTAACATCCCCGACCATGAGTTCACTAAGCTACTCTCCTCCTGCTAAAGAAGAAGTAGAGGCTGAGGCTGTTACCGTGAAAGAAGAGAAAGACGTTTCAGTTAAAGAAGAGGAGGATTCCGTTTTTGGAGTGACAAAGGAGGAGGAAAATGGATATCTGGGCCCGGTTTCCCAAACGCATCTTCAGGCACCCAATGGTTCTAACGATGAACGGGCCCTGATTAACACTAGTAAGTACTGTCTTAAAAACAGAGGCACAAACTCTGCAGTTGTTGAACAGATGTGTGGTGTTAAAGGGGAAATCTGCAATTGCTACATCCATATTTGGACTTTTAAATTATTAATTTATAGCCATTGATTCTTGAAGAATATAACACATGCCTCATGAGCTTAGTTCAACTGTTGTACCCCATCAGAACCCCTAATAAGCTTTTTTTACTCTGTTTAGAAACAATGTAAATCTACACTGTATAGCCTCAACATGGTTAAAACTATAATGTTGATATCATTGATGGTCAGTCCTTGTATCCATAGGTCTGTCTATGAATTAGAGACCAGTTACATTTCTCCAGCCCCATCCATCATCTTATAACCAAAACAGTGGTGGAATTACAGCTTTGTCATTGTTTCAACTGCAAATTGGTTGATTGATTGTTGTGTGGCTTTTTTAAAGGGACAACCTAGGATTTAAACAACAACAAAATGGCTGCCCAGAGACTTGGTTTGGTAAACAGTTGAGGGATGGGGGCTGGAGAAATGTAACCACTCTCAAATTCATAGAGAAAGCTATTGTATCAACCCTGACCCAAAACCTAGCGACCTCGTCAAGAAGTTCAAATCAAAATCAAATTTATTTATATAGCCCTTCTTACATCAGCTGATATCTCAAAGTGCTGTACAGAAACCCAGCCTAAAACCCCAAACAGCAAGCAATGCAGGTGTAGAAGCACGGTGGCTAGGAAAAACGCCCTAGAAAGGCCAAAACCTAGGAAGAAACCTAGAGAGGAACCAGGCTATGAATGGTGGCCAGTCCTCTTCTGGCTTTGCCAGGTTGGAGATTAACAGAACATGGCCAAGATGTTCAAATGTTCATAAATGACCAGCATGGTCAAATAATAATAATCATAGTAGTTGTCGAGGGTGCAACAAGTCAGCAACTCAAGAGTAAGTGTCAGTTGGCTTTTTCATAGCCGATCTTTGAGAGTATCTCTACCGCTCCTGCTGTCTCTAGAGAGTTGAAAACAGCAGGTCTGGGACAGGTAGCACGTCCAGTGAACAGGTCAGGGTTCCAGCAGGTCTGGGACAGCAGGTCTGGGACAGGTAGCACGTCCGGTGAACAGGTCAGGGTTCCATAGCCGCAGGCAGAACAGTTGAAACTGGAGCAGCAGCACGACCAGGTGGACTGGGGACAGCAAGGAGTCATCATGCCAGGTAGTCCTGAGGCATGGTCCTAGGGCTCAGGTCCTCAGAATGAGAGAATTAGAGAGAGCATATTTAAATTCACACAGGACACCGGATAAGACGAGAAATACTCCAGATGTAACAGACTGACCCTAGCCCCCCGCCACATAAACTACTGCAGCATAAATACTGGAGGCTGAGATAGGAGGGGTCAGGAGACACTGTGGCCCTGTGGCCCCATCCAGTTCAGACATCTTGGCATAACAATTATAAGGTGTTGACTTGACAGTCGCTGGACCCAGGTTTGAGTCCAGCTCAGGGCTACCCCCTGAATTGACTACACTATGAATACAAGGACTGGCCATCCATGATGTCATAATGACAGTTTAACCAGGTTTCTATGATATATAGTATATTCTAGAATTCATCCATGATGTCATAATGATAGTTTAACCAGGTTTCTAGGATATATAGTATATTCTAGAATTCATCCATGATGTCATAATGATAGTTTAACCAGGTTTCTAGGCTATATAGTATATTCTAGAATTCATCCATGATGTCATAATGATAGTTTAACCAGGTTTCTAGGCTATATAGTATATTCTAGAATTGCCAGTGTAGATTTCCTGTGGGGTGCAAATTATTAGAGCTGTTGATAAGTCATTGTATAATTTTCAGTATTTTTGTTTTCATGCCATTACATCAATATAGCCCAACCAGAGGAATAAACTCTTCCTGAACAACCATGTCCTGCTGGCCTTCATAAATTCTGACGTTGCTGGTAATAGGCTTCGACACAAGCAGTTGGCAACCTACATTTGGAGTGCAAATTTATCTTACCATTTCTACTGATCTGGTGCCAGTTATGATTTTAATATGCACATTTTACTGGAACAGTTTAATTGAATTTATAATAGTATCTCAAAATCATTGTCTGTGGTTAATCTACATTCTATCTAAATCTAAATGAAAATTATACAAATCTAAAAGTAACTTTTATTGCCAACTGTAAAAAATTGCCTACATAAAGCCTGCAGGTAGAAAATATCCTCTGCTATTACTCTGACATTTCACATTCTTAAAATAAAGTGATGATCCTAACTGACCTAAGACAGGGAATTTTTGCTAGGATTAGTTGTCAGGAATTGTGAAAAGCTGAGTTTAAATGTATTTGGCTAAAGTGTATGTAAACGTCCGACTTCAACTGTATATTGCTGTTCACTGGACCCTATGATCACTTGGCTACATAGCGGATGCCTGCTGGACTGTTCATTAATCACGGTACTCCATTTTGTTTGTTTTGTTTATCTGTCGGCCCCAGCCTCGAACTCAGGCCCTGTGTGTAGTTAACTGACCCTCTCTGCCCATTCATCACCATTTTACCTGTTGTTGTTGTCTTAGCTGATTAACTGTTGTCTTACCTGTTGTTGTCTTAGCTAGCTCTCCCAATCAACACCTGTGATTGCTTTATGCCTCGCTTTATCTCTCTAATGTCAATATGCCTTGTATACTGTTGTTTAGGGTAGTTATTGCTTTATTTTACTGCGGAGCCCCTAGTCCCACTCAACATGCCTCAGAGAGCTCTTTTGTCCCACCTCCCACACATGCGTTACCTCTGTGGTGGTTAATTTCTTTACTATCAAATGAGGAGAGACTAACTTCACACAAGTCAGAGTTATACTTAAACTAAATCTTTAATAATAAGAGCTTTGCAATAGCAATGACTTATCAACGATTCACCATTTTCTAATGATCCGTTGAGAGTGGCAAAACAAAAGTACAAAGATCTTTTATAGCCAAGATACACATCTTTCAACCTACATGACGAACAACAGATACATAGAATGGTCACAATGTTAACATTTGTATGAAAGATATCTATAATACATAGCAGACAGCATCTGCTGTGTCAACAGTTTTCATTGTATAGACCAGTGTCTGGTCCTCCTACTCCAAACTGGAACCGTCTCTTCCTGGTACGGTATAGAACAGAACCATTAGCTCATGTTCTCTGGATGCTCTTTAGGCTTTATTACCCAAAGACATCGTAAATCTCCTCTGTCAGTGTTATCTCATAGAGGCCCATCCTCAGTAGAACACACACACACAATAGTTAACAGAATACTCTATTCTGTCAAATAAAACAACCATTATAAGCATTATAACATAATCTTGCAATTTCCCTGACACATCACCTAGCATAACTGTTGCCTCCAGAGATGCAACCTCTCTTATCGTCACTCAATGCCTAGGTTTACCTCCACTGTACCCGCACACTACCATACCCCTGTCTGTACATTATGCCTTGAATCTATCCTACCACGCCCAGAAATCTGCTCCTTTTATTCTCTGTTCACAAAGCACTAGACGACCAGTTCTGATACCCTTTAGCCGTACCCTCATCCTACTCCTCTGTTCCTCGGGTGATGTAGAGGTTAAGCCAGGCCCTGTGTGTCCCCCGGCGCTCTCATTTGTTGACTTCTGTAACCGTAAAAGCCTTGGTTTCATGCATGTTAACATCAGAAGCCTCCTCCCTAAGTTTGTTTGACTCACTGCTTTAGCACACTCCGCCAACCTTGATGTCCTTGCCGTGTCTGAATCCTGGCTTTGGAAGGCCACCAAAAATTCTGAAATTTCCATCCCCAACTACAACATTTTCCATCAAGATAGAACTGCCAAAGGGGGAGGAGTTGCAATCTACTAGAGAGATGGCCTGCAAAGTTCTGTCATACTTTCCAGGTCTATGCCCAAACAGTTTGAGCTTCTAATTTTAAAAATGAATCTCTCCAGAAATAAGTCTCTAACTGTTGCCACCTGTTACAGACCCCCCTCAGCTCCCAGCTGTGCCCTGGACACCATATGTGAATTGATTGCCCCCATCTATCTTCAGAGTTCATTCTGTTAGGTGACCTAAACTGGGATGCCTGGTTGTTCTTTAAAAGTAATTTCCTCACCACCTTAAATAAGCATGCCCCTTTCAAAAATTGTAAAACTAAGAACAGATATAGCCCTTGGTTCACTCCAGACCTGACTGCCCTCAACCAGCACAAAAACATCCTGTTGCGTACTGTACTAGCATCGAATAGTCCCCACGATATGCAACCTTTCAGAGAAGTCGGGAACCAATACACACAGTCAGGTAGGAAAGCAAAAGCTAGCTTTTACAAACAGAAATTTGCATCCTGTAGCTTTAACTCCAAAATGTTTTGGGACACTGTAAAGTCCATGGAGAATAAGAGCACCTCATCCCAGCTGCCCACTGCACTGAAGCTAGGAAATACTGTCACCACCAATAAATCCACTATAATCGAGAATTTCAACAAGCATTTCTCTACAGCTGGACATGCTTTCCTCCTGGCTACCCCAACCCCGGCCAACAGCTCCCCACCTCCCACAGCTACTTGCCCAAACCTCCCCAGCTCCTCCTTCATCCAAATCCAGATAGCTGATGTTCTGAAAGAGCTGCAAAACCTGGACCCGTACAAATCAGCTGGGCTAGACAATCTGGACCCTCTCTTTCTAAAATTATCCGCCGCCATTGTGGCAACCCCTATTACTAGTCTGTTCCACCTCTCTTTAGTATCGTACTATTGTAAAGTGGTTGTTCCACTGGATATCATAAGGTGAATGCACCAATTTGTAAGTCGCTCTGGATAAGAGCGTCTGCTAAATGACGTAAATGTAATGTCCGAGATTCCTAAAGATTGGAACGCTTCCGCGGTCATCCCTCTCTTCAAAGGGGGTGACACTCTAGACCCACACTGTTACAGACCTATATCCCTGCCTTTCTAAAGTCTTCGAAAGTCAAGTTAACAAACAGATCACTGACCATTTTGAATCCCACCGTACCTCCTCCGCTGTGCAATCCAGTTTCCGAGCTGGTCACGGGTGCAGCTCAGCCACGTTCAAGGAACTAAACGTACAGTGAGTGAAAAAAGTATTTGATCCCCAGCTGATTTTGTACGTTTGCCCACTGACAAAGAAGTGATCAGTCTATAATTGTAATGGTATGTTTGTTTTGAATAACAACCAAAAAATCCAGAAAGAAAGCATGTCAAAAATGTAGTACAAGGATTTGCATTTTAATGAGGGAAATAAGTATTTGACCCCTCTGCAAAACATGACTTAGTACTTGGTGGCAAAACCCTTGTTGGCAATCACAGAGGTCAGACGTTTCTTGTAGTTGGCCACCAGGTTTGCACACATCTCAGGAGGGATTTTGTCCCACTCCTCTTTGCAGATCTTCTCCAAGTCATTAAGGTTTCGAGGCTGACGTTTGGCAACTCGAACCTTCAGCTCCCTCCACAGATTTTCTATGGGATTAAGGTCTGGAGACTGGCTAGGCCACTCCAGGAACTTAATGTGCTTCTTCTTGAGCCACTCCTTTGTTGCCTTGGCCGTGTGTTTTGGGTCATTGTCATGCTGGAATACCCATCCACAACCCATTTTCAATGCCCTGGCTGAGGGAAGGAGGTTCTCACCCAAGATTTGACGGTACATGGCCCCGTCCATCGTCCCTTTGATGCGGTGAAGTTGTCCTGTCCCCTTAGCAGAAAAACACCCCCAAAGCATAATGTTTCCACCTCCATGTTTGAATGTGGAGATGGTGTTCTTGGAGTCATAGGCAGCATTCCTCCTCCTCCAAACACGGCGAGTTGAGTTGATGCCAAAGAGCTCCATTTTGGTCTCATCTGACCACAACATTTTCACCCAGTTGTCCTCTGAATCATTCAGATGTTCATTGGCAAACTTCAGATGGGCATGTATATGTGCTTTCTTGAGCAGGGGGACCTTGCGGGCACTGCAGGATTTCAGTCCTTCACGGCGTAGTGTGTTACCAATTGTTTTCTTGGTGACTATGGTCCCAGCTGCCTTGAGATCATTGACAAGATCCTCCCGTGTAGTTCTGGGCTGATTCCTCACCGTTCTCATGATCATTGCAACTCCACGAGGTGAGATCTTGCATGGAGCCCCAGGCCGAGTGAAATTGACAGTTATTTTGTGTTACTTCCATTTGAGAATAATCGCACCAACTGTTGTCACCTTCTCACCAAGCTGCTTGGCGATAGTCTTGTAGCCCATTCCAGCCTTGTGTAGGTCTACAATCTTGTCCCTGACATCATTGGAGAGCTCTTTGGTCTTGGCCATGGTGGAGAGTTTGGAATCTGATTGATTGATTGCTTCTGTGGACAGGTGTCTTTTATACAGGTAACAAGCGGAGATTAGGAGCACTCCCTTTAACCTCTATGGGCTAGGTGGGACGCAAGCCCACCCCTTAAAACGTATTGGAACGAGAGTACCCAAACATGCACTCGCGCGCCAGAGTAGTATTGGCCATCCGCTTATGACCAACGTTCCAAGTCTCTTGTTCGGTCAGTTTTCACAGTAGAAGACTCAAACCACTTTGCAAAGACTGGTGACATCTAGTGGATGGCGTAGGAAGTGCTCAATGATTAATAAGTCCCTGTGTGTTTCAATGGCATAGGCTTAAAAGTAATTCAACACATCAGGTATCCACTTCCTGTCAGAATTTGTCTCAGGGTTTTGACTGCCATATGAGTTCTGTTATACTTACAGACACCATTCAAACAGTTTTAGAAAATTCAGAGTGTTTTCTATTCAAATCTGTTAATAAAGTGCATATCCTAACTTCTGAGTTGGTGTAGGAGGCAGTTAAAAATGGGCACATTTTTTTCAAAATTCTCAATACTGCCCCCTAGCCCCAACAGGTTTTAAGATTGTGCTCCTAATCTCAGCTCGTTACCTGTATAAAAGACATCTGGGAGCCAGAAATCCTTCTGATTGAGAGGGGGTCAAATACTTATTTCCCTTATTAAAATGCAAATCAATTTATAACATTTTTGACGTGTTTTTCAGGATTTTTTTGTTTTTATTCTATCTCACTGTTCAAATAAACCTACCATTAAAATTATAGACTGATCCTTTCTTTGTCAGCGGGCAAACGTACAAAATCAGCAGGGGATCAAATACTTTTTTCCCTCACTGTATCATAAACGCCATCGATAAAAGACAGTACTGTGCAGCCGTCTTCATCAACCTGGCCAAGGCTTTCAACTCTGGCAATCACCCTATTCTTATCGGCAGACTCAAATAGCCTTGGTTTCTCAAATGACTGACTCGCCTGGTTCACCAACTACTTCTCAGACAGAGTTCAGTGTGTCAAATCGGAGGGCCTGTTGTCCAGACCTCTGGCAGTCTCTGTGGAGCTACCACAGGGTTAAATTCTCGGAACGACTCTTTTCTCTGTTCAACGATGTTGCTCTTGCTGCGGGTGATTCCTTGATCCACCTCTACGCAGACGACACCATTCTGTATACATCTGGCCCTTCTTTGGACACTGTGTTAACAAACCTCCAAACGAGCTTCAATGCCATACAACACTCAATCTGTGGCCTCCAACTGCTCTTAAATGCTAGTAAAACTAAATGTATGCTCTTCAACCTGTCGCTGCCCGCACCCGCCCGTCCAGCATCACTACTCTGGACGGTTTTAACTTAGAATATGTGGACACCTATAAATACCTAGGTGTCTGGCTAGACTGTAAACTCTCCTTCCAGACTAATATTAAGCATTTCCAATCCAAAATTAAATCTAGAACCGGCTTCCTATTTCGCAACAAAGCCTCCTTCACTCACGCTGCCAAACATACCCTCGTAAAGCTGACTATCCTACCGATCCTTGACTTTGGCGATGTAATTTTCAAAATAGCCTCCAACACTCTACTCAGCAAACTGGATGCGGGCTATCACAGTGCCATCCGTTTTGTCACCAAAGCCCCATATACTACCCACCACTGCGACCTGTATGCTCTCGTCGGCTGGCCCTCGCTACATATTCGTCGCCAAACCCACTGGCTCCAGGTCATCTGTAAGTCTATGCTAGGCCGCCGTCACTCAGCTCACTGGTCACCATAGCAACACCCACCCATAGCACGCATATCTCACTGGTCATCCCCAAAGCCAACACCTACTTTGGCCGCCTTTCCTTCCAGTTCTCTGCTGCCAATGACTGGAACGAATTGCAAAAATCGCTGAAGTTGGAGACATATCTCCCTCACTAACTTTAAGCATCAGCTATCTGAGCAGCTTACCGATCGCTGCAGCTGTACACAGCCCATCTGTAAATAGTCCATCCAACTGCCTACCTCATCCCCATGTTTTTATTTACTTTTTTGCTCTTTTGCACACCAGTATTTCTACTTGCACATCATCATCTGTACATCTATCACTCCAGGTTTCATTTGTTAAATTGTAATTACTTCGCTACTATGGCCTATTTATTGCCTTACCTCCTTGCTACATTTGCACACAGTGTATATGGATTTTTCTATTGTGTTATTGACTGTACGTTTGTTTATCCCACGTGTAACTCTGTTGTTTTTTTGTCGCACTGCTTTGCTTTGTCTTGGCCAGGTCGCAGTTGTAAATGAGAACTTGTTCTCAACTGGCCTACCTGGTTAAATAAATAAATAAAATCTTAACTTTATTGATAACACCCAAATGGATACGGTCATTAACGCGGTTCTTCAATAATTACACACAATTCTTAATGCTTTAGCAAACATTATATTAAACAGGACATTCAAATATCCTTACAATTATAATCCAAAGTAGTGTGAAATGCACTCATAAGCAACCTGGAAATGGAGGTTACTCCCCTGAGGTTTCCCCCATTCACATTCAGAATACATTGTGAAAAACTAAAATCTTTGCTCACGATTTTTGCTCCAGGCAGATATACTACATCCATAACTATCGGTTTCCTCATTAGTGGGGAGGAGTTTCTGCAATCAAATTGCCCTCGTGCCGCAATTTTAGCAAACACAGAAAGGGGCCTATATTGGAGACCAAAAGTCGTCTGGCACACTGCTTAGGATTTCAACAACATGAATATCTTATTTCTAGCCTACAATCATCTATGTTACTACTAATGTGAAAAGACAAAATGACTATTCTTGCTCATTTTAAGACAATTGTTCAATAATTTTAACATTCATTACAGACGTCACTTTTACAGTGGATTTCCGCTGTCGTGGGCTTTTAATCATCTGTCTGACTTTGTTGTTCACACAGGAGAGAGAACTAACTACCATGGGTCCTCTGGGGAGCCTCAACAACCTCATGATGCTGACAGGACAGAGAAGAGTCTCTCCAGATCAGAACTCCTCAAGAAACACCAGCAGAGACCCACAGGGAAGAGAACTCACTGCTGCTCTGACTGTGGGAAGAGATTCACCTCCTCAGCAGGCATTAAAATTCATCAGAGAATCCACACAGGAGAGAGACCTTATAGCTGTACTCAATGTGGGAAGAGTTTTACTCATTCAACCAACCTGATAACACACCAGAGAACACACACAGGAGAGAAACCTTATAGCTGTGTTCAATGTGGGAAGAGTTTTTCTCGATCTTGCTCCCTGACTCTACACAAGAGAATACACACAGGAGAGAAACCTTATAGCTGTGATCAATGCGGGAAGAGTTTTATTGCATCTAGCAATCTTACTATACACCAGAGGACACACACAGGAGAGAAACCTTATAGCTGTAATCAATGTGGGAAGAGTTTTATTACCTCTAGCAATCTTACTCTACACCAGAGAACACACACAGGAGAGAAATCTTATAGCTGTGATCAGTGTGACAAGAGATACTCTGATAAAAGATCTCTGATCAAACATCAGAAAATACATGAAGGAGTTGTTTCATGATATCTATGAAATAATGTCACAATGTTTTAACATTGTAGTAGGTGTATTTTAAGGTATTTCACAATGTAGAATGTTTTAACTAAGCGTTTGACCCTGTTCTATTGATTTCAACATGATATGGATATTAGCCTCAGGGGAAAAATCCAGGCTCTAAATTGAAAAAGTAAAAATACATACATAAAGGAGTTGTTTCATGATATCAATGAATTAATGTCACAATGTAGAATGTTTAACATTGTAGAAGTAATATATTAATGGTGTCACAATGTAGAACCCTAAACGTTTGTCCCCTGTTCTATTGATTTCAACATGATATGGATATTAGCCTCAGGGGGAAAATCCAGGCTCTGAAATGGAAGAGTTACTATTTATGTGATTTAACAAAAAGTGACAAACACAAAAACCACGTTGGTGACCCACTTGAATCACAATGTAGCTAGATGTTTTCTACAAATTGTCCTCTAACCAGGGATGTACACATTATTCCCAGATTCCATGTGATTTTTGAGCTGTTAGTTTTAAGAGGACGTGCAATCTCATCTCCCTCCTCTCGGCACAATTGATTTCAACATGATATCGATGAGTTATGACAAATGTGTTGCATTCCTTTGTTTACCGACCCCTACATTTAAATGCATCATTCCAAAATGTAGCTGACTGTCTTCTGCAGGTTGTTCTCTAACCAGCGAGGAAAAATATATCTCCCATTTCCATGTGTTTTGTTTAGTTGTGTTAGTTTCAACCTGATTCCCCCCCCCCCTAATTGATATCAATGATTTATTGGTGCTTGTGCAATTTATAAGGTGCTTGTTTAAATAAATTCAAGTAATATGATTATTGTGGGAGATGTTTGTGTATATAGGGAAGGTGTTTCACCTGAGCTGGTCCAGGTTCTATTTAAGAGTGTCTGGCCCAGTGCTCCAGTTGTCTTGATACATGTGGAGAGTCAACACCTTTAGTTGCTCCACCTTTTTGGTTTGCTTCCTGTCTAAGTTTGGTGTGGGTTTTTCTTTTGTTTGCCTCTTCTTGGGCAGATTTAGTGGGTCTCATGGTGGGTGTCTTTTAGGTCCCAGTTGTTGTTACTAGTCAACTTTCAGTGGACACCCCCATAGTGTCTTTCAGAGCCCCTCCTAAAAAACAAGCCTTTATTTTGGGTTGGTTGTTGCATCCAATTAATATTTTAATCAATGGCATTTCCTTAGTCTTTCAGTTGTTAATCTTCTGTTTGTTGTGTTTTTTTTTATGTTTCATGATGTTTCTATATGATAACAATACAGTAATATATTTAATATGATGTACAATATTCCATGATGTTTCTATATGATAACAATACAGTAATATATTTAATATGATGTACAATATTCCATGATGTTTCTATATGATAACAATACAGTAATATATTTAATATGATGTACAATATTCCATGATGTTTCTATATGATAACAATACAGTAATATATTTAATATGATGTACAATATTCCATGATGTTTCTATATGATAACAATACAGTAATATATTTAATATGATGTACAATATTCCATGATGTTTCTATATGATAATAGAGTAATATATTTAATATGACATATAAAATTTTTTAACAGTTTCACTAATTCATTTTAATTAACTTAATCATTATGATTCAACGTCTCACCTCATACTGTATTGGAGCAGCAGCAGCTGACTGCCCGGTTCAACATCAGTTCACCGTCTCACCTCATACTGTATTGGAGCAGCAGCAGCTGACTGCCCGGTTCAACATCAGTTCACCGTCTCACCTCATACTGTATTGGAGCAGCAGCAGCTGACTGCCCGGTTCAACATCAGTTCACCGTCTCACCTCATACTGTATTGGAGCAGCAGCAGCTGACTGCCCAGTTCAACATCAGTTCACAGTATCATCTCATACTGTATTGGAGCAGCAGCAGCTGACTGCCCAGTTCAACATCGGTTCACCGTCTCACCTCATACTGTATTGGAGCAGCAGCAGCTGACTGCCCAGTTCAACATCAGTTCACCGTCTCACCTCATACTGTATTCGTTAACTAACTGACTATTTAACTTTGATGGGGAGAACATCCACACCCTAGAGGACGTCACCATGGGACTTGGGGCTCTGCTACGGCTGGATTTTTATTTTCTCTTAAATGTCAGAAAAACACTTATGTTGTTAAGTGACTGAGTTCTGGGGATCAGAGGAGTTGGGGTGAAGTTACCAGGGCCGGTCATAAAGATGGAGAACTTCCTAACATAACTAAGTGGATATGATATACACACTAAAGCTGAAACATCTGTATTTAGCATCAAGTCTACAATGTTGTTAGTTTACCTATGAATCATTTTTTATGTTTTTATTGTACATCCTTATTTTGTAACTGTCATGAAAAGCAGTATACAAAGTAAATGTATTATTTATTATGTTCTGACATGTCTGCAGAAATGTTGCAATTTTGTAATGTGTTTTGTTAGGTAAATTGTTTTGTAAATATTAATTCACATTTGTGGTGCAACTAAATAAACAATGAATTATTTAAATCAATACTGTCAATATTGTTAGACGCGCTAACGAGCTAGACGTGCTAACGAGCTATAGGTGCTAACGGGCTAGACGTGCTAACGAGCTAGACGGGCTAACGAGCTAGACGTGCTAACGAGCTAGACGTGCTAACGAGCTAGACGGGCTAACGAGCTAGACGGGCTAACGAGCTAGACGTGCTAACGAGCTAGACGTGCTAACGAGCTAGACGTGCTAACGAGCTAGACGGGCTAACGAGCTAGACGTGCTAACGAGCTAGACGTGCTAACGAGCTAACGAGCTAGACGGGCTAAAGTCCAAACTCAAAACATAAATGGAAAAAACAAAGACAGTAACACCGTAAGAGAATTTTTGTTGGACAAGTTTGCTCACCACCAACAGAAAGCTTCGATTTGACATTATAATCAACTACAATGCTTCACCTCCTACAATATAAACATGGTGTCTACTGACTGTCAACAATTAAAAACAGGAAAAAACATATTTCTAAATATATATTTTTCTACAACCTTATTTTTTTTTAAACTCACTAGCTTCTAGAACTCTCATCACCCCAATCAGGAACCAAGTCGTCCAAAAAAGGAAAACACAAAACTTTTTGACTGCCCACCCTTGAGACAATCAGAAACCAAGTTGTCCTTACCACGGACATGTCTGATTTCAAGAGGAAACTCCTGCAATATCCGTAGTAACTTTCCACCTCACTGCAGAGCTTCTCTCTCTTTTCAGGGTTCACTAGATAGGCATGTTGTTGGATCGGGGCCCAGTCCCCAATGTCATGCTCTAGTACATTTGGGTTGGCACATCTGAGAATGACTCCTGATATTCTAAAATCAGGGCAGCAATGTCAATATTATTCTACCCAAAAATTGTCAGTTGGTTGCATGAATAATTTTCATTACCAAATGTTACATGTAAATATGAAATATTTGATTGTCTTATTTTCAATGACATGTTGCTAGGTGGGATATCCCCAATGTCAAACACAGTTTTAACGTGTCCAAATCAATAACCAATATGCAAAAACAGTTTGTGATATATTGAAAACATAAAATGTGCTATTACACAAACATCTGCCACAATAATCATATTACTTGTATTTTTTTAAACAAGCACCTTATAAAACTGCACAAGCACCAAAAACGCTGTTGTTTTGACAAGTAGCAATAAATCACTGATATCGATAAGGGGGGAAATCAGGTTGTACGTGATGTTGAAACTAACACAACTAAAAAACACATGGAAATGGGAGATATATTTATTATATATTACACAACTCTTTAAATGTAGGGGTCCCTAAACAAAGGAACGCAACACTTATTTGTCATCACTCATCGCTAAAATCATTTGTGTGACAGGAGGGAGATGAGGTTGCACATCCTATTAAAACTAACAGCTCAAAAACCACACGGAATCTGGGAATAATGTGTACATCCCTGGTTAGAGGACAACTTGTAGAAAACAGCCAGATACATTTTGATTCAAGTGGGTCACCAACATGGTGTAACACAGCTCTTGTTGTTAAATCTCATAAATAGCCAACGTGTTATTAAGTGTAACACAACTCAACACAACTTTCAATTCAGAGCCTGGGTTTTTCCCCTGATGCTAATATCCATATCATTTTGAAATCAATTGATAAAGAGGCAAACATTTTGGCTTCTACATTGTGACATTATTAAAATACTCCAACTACAATGTTAAAACATTCTACATTTTGACATTAATTCATTGATATCATGAAACAACTCCTTCATGTATTTTCTGATATTTGATCTGAAATCTTTTATATGATTCTCTCTCTGGTCACAGCTAAGAGGTTTCTCTCCTGTGTGTGTTCTCTGGTGTTGTACCAGGCTGTTTGACTGAGTAAAACTCTTCCCACATCGATTAGAGCTATACGATTTCTATTCTGTGTGTATTCTCAGGTGTACTGTCAGAAGGCTAGATGTAACAAACTTCTTCCCACATTGAACACAGCTAAAAGGTTTCTCTCCTGTGTGTGTTTTCTGGTGTACTGTCAGATCACCAGATCGAACATAACTCTTCCCACATTGAGTACAGCAAAAAGGTCTCTCTCCTGTGTGTGTTCTCAGGTGTATCTTCAGCTGGCTAGATTGAACAAAACTCTTCCCACATTGATCACAGCTATAGAGTTTCTCTCCTGTGTGTGTTCTCTGGTGTGATATCAGGTTGCTTAGCTGAGTAAAACTCTTCCCACATTGAGTACAGCTAAAAGGTTTCTCTCCTGTATGTATTCTCTGGTGTAGAGTCAGATTTCTAAATGCAGTAAAACTCTTCCCACAGTCATCACAGCTATACGGTTTCTCTCCTGTGTGTGTTCTCTGGTGTGATATCAGGCTGCTTAGCTGAGTAAAACTCTTCCCACATTGATCACAGCTATATGGTTTCTCTCCTGTGTGTATTCTCTGGTGTGATATCAGGCTGGTTGAATGACCAAAACTCTTCCCACATTGATCACAGCTAAAAGGTTTCTCTCCTGTGTGTGTTCTCTGGTGTGTCTTCAGATGGCTATATTGAACAAAACTCTTCCCACATTGATCACAGCCAAAAGGTTTCTCTCCTGTGTGTGTTCTCTGGTGTATCTTCAGATAGCTAGATTGTACAAAACTCTTCCCACATTGAGTACAGCTATAAGTTCTCTCTCCTGTGTGTGTTCTCTGATGAATTTTAATGCCTGATGAGGTGAATCTCTTCCCACAGTCAGAGCAGCAGTGAGTTATCTTCCCTGTGGGTCTCTGCAGGTGTTTCTTGAGGTGTTCTGATCTGGAGAGACTCTTCTCTGCCTTGTCAGCATCACAAGGTTGTTGAGGCTCCCCAGAGGATCTACGGTAGTCCCATATCTCTCCTGTGTGAACAACAAAGTCAGACAGATGGTTAAAGGCCCACAACAGCGGAAATCCACTGTAAAAGGGGATGCCAACAGCGTAGCCATGATGTTGTACAACAATTGACGTCTAATGAATGTTAAAATTATTTGACAATTGTCTTAAAATGACCAACAATAGTCATATTTTGTCTTGTTTTCACATTATTAGTAACATCGATGATTGCAGGCTAGAAATAAGTTAAAGTTGTTGAAATCCTAAGCAGTGTGGCAGACGACTTTTGGTCTCCAATATTGGCCCCTTTCTGTGTTTGCTAAAATTGCGGCACGAGGGCGATTTGGTTGCAGAAACTCCTCCCTGCTAATGAGGAAACCACTAGTTATGGATGTAGTGTATCTGGTAATGAGGAAACCACTAGTTATGGATGTAGTATATCTGCTAATGAGGAAACCACTAGTTATGGATGTAGTATATCTGGTAATGAGGAAACCACTAGTTATGGATGTAGTATATCTGGTAATGAGGAAACCACTAGTTATGGATGTAGTATATCTGGTAATGAGGAAACCACAAGTTATGGATGTAGTATATCTGGTAATGAGGAAACCACTAGTTATGGATGTAGTATATCTGGTAATGAGGAAACCACTAGTTATGGATGTAGTATATCTGGTAATGAGGAAACCACTAGTTATGGATGTAGTATATCTGGTAATGAGGAAACCACTAGTTATGGATGTAGTATATCTGCTAATGAGGAAACCACTAGTTATAGATGTAGTATATCTGCATGGAGCAAAAATGGTGAGCAAAGATTTTAGCTTTTCACAATGTATTCTGAATATTACAGCGCAAGATCAGGAGTGCTACTCAAGGAAACTCACATTAAGCTCTGTGTCTATTCACTAATTCACCACCGTGGGGAAAACTCAGGGGAGTTCTCATAGGCTGACAGCAAAAATAGCCTCCATTTCCAGGTTGCCTATGACTTCATTTCACACTACTTTGGATTATAATTGTATTGCTCGCTTGAATCACCTGCTTAATATGTTTGTGTTATTATCGCAAATCAACTGCTTTATACTTAAAAAACACCTCAACCAATAAAATGCTCTTTGGCTAGCTTTAACATCAGCCTGACAATGAGGGTTTCTACACCAAGTGTATGCCAAATTGGCCCATAACTTCACCTAACAACAACACAGACCTACTGTAGGACCCATAACTTCACCTGACAAGAACATAGACCTACTGTAGGACCCATAACTTCACCTGACAACAACATAGACCTACTGTAGGACCCATAACTTCACCTAACAACAACATAGACCTACTGTAGGACCCATAACTTCACCTAACAATAACATAGACCTACTGTAGGACCCATAACTTCACCTAACAACAACATATACCTACTGTAGGACCCATCACTTCACCTAACAACAACACAGACCTACTGTAGGACCCATAACTTCACCTAACAATAACATAGACCTACTGTAGGACCCATAACTTCACCTAACAACAACATAGACCTACTGTAGGACCCATAACTTCCCCTAATAACAACATAGACCTACTGTAGGACCCATAACTTCACCTAACAACAACATAGACCTACTGTAGGACCCATAACTTCACCTAACAACACAGACCTACTGTAGGACCCATAACTTCACCTAACAATAACACAGACCTACTGTAGGACCCATAACTTCACCTAACAACATAGACCTACTGTAGGACCCATAACTTCACCTAACAACAACACAGACCTACTGTAGGACCCATAACTTCACCTAACAATAACATAGACCTACTGTAGGACCCATAACCTCACCTAACAATAACATAGACCTACTGTAGGACCCATAACTTTATCTAACAACAACATATACCTACTGTAGGACCCATAACTTCACCTAACAACAACACAGACCTACTGTAGGACCCATAACTTCACCCAACAATAACATAGACCTACTGTAGGACCCATAACTTTATCTAACAACAACATAGACCTACTGTAGGACCCATAACTTCACCTAACAATAACACAGACCTACTGTAGGACCAATAACTTCACCTAACAACATATACCTACTGTAGGACCCATAACTTCACCTAACAACATAGACCTACTGTAGGACCCATAACTTCACCTAACAACAACACAGACCTACTGTAGGACCCATAACTTCACCTAACAATAACATAGACCTACTGTAGGACCCATAACTTCACCTAACAATAACATAGACCTACTGTAGGACCCATAACTTTATCTAACAACAACATATACCTACTGTAGGACCCATAACTTCACCTAACAACAACACAGACCTACTGTAGGACCCATAACTTCACCTAACAATAACATAGACCTACTGTAGGACCCATAACTTTATCCAACAACAACATAGACCTACTGTAGGACCCATAACTTCACCTAACAATAACACAGACCTACTGTAGGACCCATAACTTCATCTAACAACAACACAGATGTAGGACTATAAATCATTTAATATTTCAGGTGAAACATGGAAACTAAAATGTCTTTGTTATGACATTTCATAACCTGATCACCAGATAATTTTGTGAATAATCCCACTAGGCTACTCTGTGATGTGTTGTCATTCTAAATGTCCTGAATAAAGGAAAAAGCTCTGTGTGTTGTACAATAGCCTATCCATCAAGGAACAGTTCTCTACACATTATGAGATAAGTCTCTCTGTTTCCAAACAGACTAACGAGACCCTACTGTAAATCAAGCAGACAATAACACATTATAAACATCAATTTGTTAGGGATGTTGGATCCAACGTGGAGCACGGCATAACTGTCTTTACCAGAGTAATGAATGAAGAAGTACTTTGATTGTTGTTGCATATCGTGATGTTTGTCATTCAGAAAATGATTTCCTGGATCAGCTGATGATAGTTGAACATGTGACTGTAACTAAACATCTACAGTATTAAGTATTATGTGTAATTATTGAAGAACCGCATTAATGACCATTTGGGTGACTCTTGGTTAGAACCACTGGATTTAGCAAACTGAAATGATTTAGGATTTATTTATTTTCCTTCAGGGAACAGTAATTATAGTCATAAAGTTACACTCCCTTTCAGTCGGTCAACTTCGGTACAACATACTATGGGGAAATACAATTATTCCCCAACTGACCCAAACAGATACTAAATGAAATGGCCCCTGGCAGACCACCCAGACCTGACCCCGCAAGATGCATCAGTTGACCCTGAAGGAGGGAAACTAGGTACAACATACTATGGGGAAATACAATCATTCCCCATGCCGACCCAAACGGATACTAAATGAAACGGCCCCTGGCAGAACACCCAGACCTGACCCCGCAAGATTGTTGTCAATTTATTAATTGTCTTTTGTTTGAAACACTCCTGTCAATGTTGAGTAAAGACACACACCTAATTAAGCATATAGAAGTAGGACTAGTCTACCTGGTTACACATATAGAAGTAGGACTAGTCTAGTCTACCTGGCCTGTGTGCAAATGTAGGCCTATAAATGTGCCCATTTGGGGATGTCTGATAGTATTTCTGATTGTCTTAACGCACCACCACTAATGAATTGTGGAGCTTCTCAAAGTAATTTTGTCTTCATTTTCAAACAACACGTAAACAAAGTCTAATCAAAATCATTTGCCGATGACAATAGTTCCTCAAAGTATTTTAGTAAAATATTTCCAGCTCTCGTCCTTTCGATAACCACTCAGCATAAAAAGGGAAACATGTAATTCTCTGATCCTGTGGAAATGTCATAAAATACCTGATTACTTCTTATCCTTTGCACAAATAGCCTACAGCTGTGTCTGTCCAGAACTCACTGGAGCAGGAAACTGAGGGTGTAGAATATTTTATACAATGTTGCAAGCTTGCTATCCGAGTTTCACTGACCCAGTTGATAGTTGATATAATGTTTCAGGTTTGTTGTAGACAGGCCATGTGCAGCCAAAGTGATTTCTAGGATATTTATTTTTATCACAATATTTTCTGCCTGCAGAATGCAGGTCAGGTCATGTTGACGACTGACGACTGGCTCCCTCTAGGTCAGGTCATGTTGACGACTGGCTCCGTCTAGGTCAGGTCATGTTGACGACTGGCTCCCTCTAGGTCAGGTCATGTTGACGACTGGCTCCCTCTAGGTCAGGTCATGTTGACGACTGGCTCCCTCTAGGTCAGGTCATGTTGACGACTGGCTCCCTCTAGGTCAGGTCATGTTGATGACTGGCTCCCTCTAGGTCAGGTCATGTTGACGACTGGCTCCCTCTAGGTCAGGTCATGTTGACGACTGGCTCCCTCTGGTCAGGTCATGTTGACGACTGGCTCCCTCTAGGTCAGGTCATGTTGACGACTGGCTCCCTCTAGGTCAGGTTACGTTGACGACTGGCTCCCTCCCTCTGGTCAGGTTATAGTGACGACTGGCTCCCTCGTCATTTGTGTGTCTTATTTATTTAATCAAACAGCGTGCTTAAAGCATCAGACAAGTTCAGTACATATAGTTGATTTTATAGAAACACACGGGGCGAATGGTAGAAAGAACAGATGACTCTTGGTTGACCAAGATGTATTTTAGTTGGGGACAGCACTAGAACATGATGTTGGGGCTCCCGAGTGGCGCAGCGGTCTGCATCTCAGTGCTTGAGGCGTCACTACAGACACCCTGGTTCAAATTCAGGCTGTATCAAAACCGGCCGTGATTGAGAGTCCCACAGGGCGGCGCACAACTGGCCCAGCGTCGTCAGTCATTGTAAATAAGAATTTGTTCTTAACTGACTTGCCAAGTTAAATAAAGGTTACGTTTAAATAAATTAAAAAAATAGTGTTTCATGACAAACCATTTTTTACAAATCCGTCAAGGCACCAACTTTGAGAAGGGTTTAAAACAAAGGTTTCAAACCAATTCATGAATGTAATTAAATCTAGGTATGTCTTGCCTTTAATGTAATGGCATGAAAAAAAATTGGCTGAATATTATACAATGACTTATCAACAGCTCTAACAATTTGCCTCCACAGGAAATCTACACTGGCAGTTATAGAATATACTATATAGCCTAGAAACCTGGTTAAACTATCATTATGACATCATGGATGAATTCTAGAATATACTAGAAACCTGGTTAAACTATCATTATGACATCATGGATGAATTCTAGAATATACTATATAACCTAGAAACCTGGTTAAACTATCATTATGACATCATGGATGAATTCTAGAATATACTATATAGCCTAGAAACCTGGTTAAACTATCATTATGACATCATGGATGAATTCTAGAATATACTAGAAACCTGGTTAAACTATCATTATGACATCATGGATGAATTCTAGAATATACTATATAACCTAGAAACCTGGTTAAACTATCATTATGACATCATGGATGAATTCTAGAATATACTATATAGCCTAGAAACCTGGTTAAACTATCATTATGACCTCATGGATGAATTCTAGAATATACTATATATCCTAGAAACCTGGTTAAACTATCATTATGACCTCATGGATGAATTCTAGAATATACTATATAGCCTAGTAACCTGGTTAAACTATCATTATGACATCATTGATGGCCAGTCCTTGTATTCATAGTGTAGTGAATTCAGGTGGTAGCCCTGAGCTGAACTCAAACCTGGGTCCAGCGACTGTCAAGTCAACACCTTATAACTGTTACACCAAGATGTCTGAACTTCTTGAAGAGGTCGGTAGGTGTTGGGTTACGGTTGCTACAATAGCTTTCTCTATAAATTTGAGAGTGGTTACACTCCTCCTTCCCCCATCCCTCAGCTGGTTACCAAACCAAGCCTCTGGGCAGCCATTTTGTTGCTGTTTAAAAAACCCACACAACAAACCAATCTGCAGTTCATACAATAACAAAGCAGTCATTCCACCACTGTTTTGGTTATAAGATGATTATGGGGCTGGAGAAATGTAACTACTTTCAAAATTCATAGACAGACCTATGGATGCAAGGACTGACCATCCATGATATCAACATTATAGTTTTAACCATGTTGAGGCTATACAGTGTTGGTTTACATTTCTAAACATTGGAGTAAAAAAAAAGCTTATTTGGGGTTCTGATGGGGTAAACAGTTGAACTAAGCTCATGAGACATGTGTTATATTCTTCAAGAATCAATGGTTATAAATTATTAATTTAAAAGTCACAATATGGATGTAGCAATTTCAGATTTCCGATTTAACACCAAACATCAGTTCAACAACTGCAGAGTTTGTGCCTCTGTATTTAAGACAGTACTTACTAGTGTTAATCAGGGAACAGGTCTTATGTCTAAGTTCACCGTTAGAACCATTGGATGTCTTAAGATGTGTTTGGGAAATCGGGCCCAGATATCCAGTTTCCTCCTCTTCCTCCTTTCTCGATGTAACAGTCATCTCCCTCTCCTCCCTTTTCACTCAAAAAACTGCATCCTCCTCCTCTTTCACTCTGAACGCGTCTTCCTCTTCTTTCACAGTAACGGCCTCACCCTCTACTTCTTGTTTTACTGTGTTATCCTCATCTTCTTTAGCAGGAGAGTAGCTTAGTGAACTCATGGTCAGGGATGTTAGCTATGCTAATGCTAGCTGACTAGTAACAACAACACCGTAAATATGAAATTAAATCTGATAACTAACTGGACGACAGAAATGGTTTTAAAACACAGTTGCTAATATACTCGAAAACGTCTAAAGAGCTTTATTGTTTCGGCTATTTTGTCTAGCAAGCTTCCGTGTTGTCTGACTAACTGTTGCTGCTGTTGAAAGAAGCGTTCCGTCCACTAGATTATACGTCACACCAACAGCATTGCCGTAAATTCCCACACCGCCATCTGCTGACTGGAGTGGGTAACGTAGTTGAGTAAAATGTTTATTTTGTCAGACAAAAAGTTAAAGGGTAGGAATAAGGGACATCGCTGGTACTAAAATATTCATTAGCCCCCCCCCCTAAATAAATCAATATCAGTCAATATATATTTTCTGTGATTTATTTTTTTCATCAACCGTTCCATCGCATCTTAAACTTCTTACGGGCGGCACTAGGACCGGGGGAGGCTGCTGCTGCACTAGTGACTGTTAGACTTTCTTCAGCAAAGATGGCGGACAGAAATACTAGGAGAGAGGGGTACCCCTACACAGAACTGATCTGGATCAAAGATGGCGGACAGAAATACTAGGAGAGAGGGGTACCCCTACACAGAACTGATCTGGATCAAAGATGGCGGACAGAAATACAGAAATACTAGGAGAGAGTGGTACCCCTACACAGAACTGATCTGGAACAAAGATGGCGGACAGAAATACTAGGAGAGAGGGGTACCCCTACACAGAACTGAAATGGATCAAAGATGGCGAACAGAAATACTAGGAGAGAGGGGTACCCCTACACAGAACTGAACTGGATCAAAGATGGCGGACAGAAATACTAGGAGAGAGGGGTACCCCTACACAGAACTGATCTGGATTAAAGTTGGCGGACAGAAATACTAGGAGAGAGGGGTACCCCTACACAGAACTGAACTGGTACAAAGATGGCGGACAGAAATACTAGGAGAGAGGGGTACCCCTACACAGAACTGAACTGGATCAAAGATGGCTGACAGAAATACTAGGAGAGAGGGGTACCCCTACACAGAACTGAACTGGATCAAAGATGGAGGACAGAAATACTAGGAGAGAGGGGTACCCCTACACAGAACTGAACTGGATCAAAGATGGAGGACAGAAATACTAGGAGAGAGGGGTACCCCTACACAGAACTGAACTGGATCAAAGATGGCGGACAGAAATACAAGGATGGAAGCAAATGTAAGGGATTATAGCGTCATAACGAATCATGCAGAAACATGTACAGTTGACAGGAATGTTAGTTAATGTAGAGACAAACGATTATGCTTTTTTTTTCATGAAGTTGATTTACGAAAATCGCGATTTAGCAAGCTAGCTGACTAGCTAACATTAACCAACTAGCTGACTAGCTAACATTAACCAACTAGCTGACTAACTAACATTAACCAGCTAGCTGACTAGCTAACATTAACGAGCTAGCTGACTAGCTAACATTAACCAACTAGCTGACTAACATTAGCCAGCTAGCTGACTGGCTAACATTAACCAACTAGCTGACTAACTAACATTAGCCAGCTAGCTGAGTAGCTAACATTAACCAACTAGCTGACTAGCTAACATTAACCAGCTAGCTGACTAGCTAACATTAACCAGCTAGCTGACTAGCTAACATTAGCCAGCTAGCTGACTAGCTAACATTAGCCAGCTAGCTGACTAGCTAACATTAGCCAGCTAGCTGACTAGCTAACATTAGCCAGCTAGCTGACTAGCTAACATTAACCAACTAGCTGACTAACTAACATTAGCCAGCTAGCTGAATAGCTAACATTAACAAACTAGCAGACTAGCTAACATTAACCAGCTAGCTGACTAGCTAACATTAACCAGCTAGCTGACTAGCTAACATTAGCCAGCTAGCTGACTAGCTAACATTAGCCAGCTAGCAGACTAGCTAACATTAGCCAGCTAGCTGACTAGCTAACATTAGCCAGCTAGCTGACTAGCTAACATTAGCCAGCTAGCTGACTAAATAACATTAGCCAACTAGCTGACTAGCTAACGTTAGCCAGCTAGCTGACTAGCATTATGGGTGTTGTGACATGAGTATGAAATTGTCATTCTGGTTGTTTTAGGGACTCCTGAAACAACCAGCAAACCAGGCTGTCGTTTTGTGAAACAGTGAATGTATAGAATCTAGTTAGCTGAAGAATTTACTGCAAATTGAATGTACAATTGTGTAAGCTTGCCTTGCTGATATTTGCCATGCAGATAGATGAAATAACGTAGCTAGCTATGTTCTTGCTTATTGTGCAGTGGATGATTAAAATACCTGTATGCCTATGGATGTGTAGCTAGCTATCTAGCCGATCTGTGTATGGACCCAAACGTTTGGTATACATATTAGTTCAGAACCTTTGAACCTCAGCTATCATAGCCAGTTGTATCAACTTCAAAACAGCCTGAATGACATTAATGAAGCCTATGGATTGAGTAGAATATAATATCATGTTGTGCCAAGGATGCCAGTCGTATATACATGTAGTTATTACCATGCATGAGATCCCCACATTGTAGCCTGTACATTTAATATATTCACTGATCATGTACTCTACCTTGGCAAATAAAGGTGCAGTTTAGGTATGAATGTCTTCGAGATAATTTTTCAGTCATATCCAATACCAGGAGTATCAAATTCCAGTCTTTGAATGACGCTGTGTCTGCATGTATGGATTACAATTATACACTTCAACAGTGTTTACCAATCTTGGTCCTGGGACATCAATGGTTACACATTGTAACTAATAGACTAGAAACAGGATTTAACTAGTTAATTCATATATACAGAAATATAATGTTAAAAAACAGAACACTACACTTCCTATGCATCATGTAAATACTCTAACACTGGTTCATCTCAACATCTAATGTCCTTCATCTGCATTGATCTGATAAACACAGGATAGGTGGAGTATTTCATCACATTACTCTTCATTTCAACCAGTAGAGAATGTGAAACGCTTTATTGAAAAGCTCATTATCCAAGTGTTATAAATACAAGTTCAATCTGTCCTTCAATGCACATCTGTTGTGCATTATAAAAACAGAGGAAGAAAGAGGAGGTGGTGAGAGAGGTGTAAAAGACAGAAAGGGAAAGAGGTAAGCACATAGGAGCAGGGAAGGCAGCACATGATTAATGAATCACAGTGCTACATAAATATTCTCTCAGTTCATCACAATTACATAATAGTGTCTCTCGTCGGCACAAAGTTTCTTAAAAGCAGGTGAGGTGGCGATGATGGGACTGGGGGTTGGCATCCTCTCACATCAAAACATATCTGCAGACGAGAGGCAGATGGAGAGAGAGAGCATGTTTAAGCCTTGTGTTTTTATTTTTTATTCTAACATTGTTAGTCATCAATCAGGAGTTGAAATGCAAAACTGACCTTGGATCATTAACTCTGGTACTACTGCATCTCTATCTGTATTTCAATGTAAAGCATCTCTTTAATAATACTTCCTGTATAATATAAACTGACCTGGGATCATTAACTCTGGGACTACTGCATCTCTATCTGTATTTCAATGTAATGCATCTCTTTAATAATACTTCCTGTATAATATAAACTGACCTGGGATCATTAACTCTGGGACTACTGCATCTCTGTCTGTATTTCAATGTAAAGCATCTCTTTAATAATACTTCCTGTATAATATAAACTGACCTGGGATCATTAACTCTGGGACTACTGCATCTCTGTCTGTATTTCAATGTAAAGCATCTCTTTAATAATACTTCCTGTTGACCTGACCAAGTGACCTCTCACCTCTGATCATGCTGTGCCCTCTATGTAGCCAGTTCAGATGCAGGAGGGGTTCACCGACACAGCTGATATAACCTAGAGGATTTAGGGAGAAGGGGAGAGAGGGATGAAGTGAAGGAGAGAGACTGTTATTGAGAAAATAAGGTAGTTAAAGCGACAGTGTTCAACAGGAATCTCTGTGTGGCCTCACCTGGTGTCCACACCACACTAAGTGGCTGCAGAGTACTTTATGCTGAAAAACATGAACGGACCCACAAGGACAAACAATATAGCGTAGTTATAGAAATAATGAAGTGTCTTACTATTCTCCATGGTTGGCCCTCTTGCCTGTTCTTTGAAGGTGGAAGGAGCCACAGTTATACACCTGAGCCTGTTTACTGCACAACACAATCCATCAATCAGATTGATACATGAGTGTGTAGGTGTGGGTTATAGGGTGTCTAATTGTTCTACATTTTTTCAATATGGGTGATTTAAAATAGCCTGTTTTGTTTTTGCACAGACATCACACCCTTACCTAAACAGCACCCTCACCTGAGAAGTAGAAATCAAAGGGAGATAAACTGGGAATTGAATAACTGCAGTTGACATAGCTCAGTAAATGGAAGAATACTCTTATTGCAATGTGAGTGGCTCTTAAAAGAGCCTTTGGTTGTGCATAGTGAAGTCTATGGTGTTGCCAGGGAACAGCACCCTCTTTGAAGAAGTAGGAGGTGAAGATCTCATGCACACGGATTGCCTCTCTTGCTGCGTTGTTGGACCCCATCGTTGAAACATCCTGCAGAGCAGCAGACTCCTCCTCTGGCACACGGCGGCGAACTGCAGATCCCCCTCCTAGTCCTCGTGTCCATCCATTGCTCTTCATTGGGACCTCTTCATATGTAGACTGGCTTTCATAGAGCTCTTTATCTGAGGACAGAAAACCTCACAAGAAACAGACTTCATTATAGTCAAATTACACCACACTGAATATTATGTTTCTATTATCTCCGTCCTCACTTCTAGGGACAGGAACTACACAAAAGTACCTGCCCTATCCAGAATAGCCTCCTCTCTCACTGACAGTTGGGGCTGCTATCCTTTCACCCTCCTCCATGGCTGTTAGCTAGCTACCTACAAATGCATTTGGAGTTTGTTTTTTACAGTGATAAATACATCAAGATAGATAGCTAATATGAAGTTAGGTAGATGGTGATATTTCATTCATTTAGCTATCTATCTATCTATACAGTATTTGAAGTTGGCTAGATAGCTAGCTGATTTAGCAGCTCATCTGAGTTAGCCTGCACTGAAGCTAGTTAGCTAATAATACATCGTGTTTTTTTTACATTTTCAAAACCTATTTATTTACTTACTTGAATAGGTTCTTCCAGCCATGTGGACAACTGGAAACAGGGCAGTAAAGTTTGTCACCAGAGTGATTTAGAGGATATTACTATTGAACTATGTACCCATTTAATAACCAGACCTTCATACAAACTTGCTCTGCTGAATTCTTGATGGAGTCACAATGGGCGGCCTAAGAGGCATCTAGTCCATCTGCTGACTGGACGCAGTTCAGTAAAATGTACATTTTATCTTCAGACAACAAGTTAAAGTGTAGGAAGCATGAGTTTTTACTCACCAGCGTAACAACACAGTGTGGTTAAAGACTTAGTAACTGAGCTGTAGTCACGATCTGGTTCCCTATAAGTGCAAACAGTTATGTTTCTGTTTTAAATTTACTAAATTAAAATTACAAATTTACATTTTAAATGTTTTCTTTACTCAAGTATTACAATTGTTTTTTTAGGGGTGTCGGGTGGAAGCTGTCTCCGTGTAACAGGGAATTCCTGTCCGTCGGCTTCCTGTATAGGTCTGTGCTAAAACCACCCCCCTCCCTCTTAGTCAAAATGTCCAGACAACTTGTTTAAGTTAAAGTATTGTCCAACCATCGGGTAACTTGTTTCATGCTCATCAAAGGTGAGAGTGAATTTCAGATGTTCACTGCTTGTATTGATGAAGGAGTGGAATCGTTTAAGTTCCTCTGCTGTCCCCTGGAATAGATGGAGACTTTTACAGGGCCTGATGAGGTGCTAGAATGGATTGTTAGGGCTGCCAATCACATTCTTCTCTAACAACCCCACATACAGTTTGGCATAATTAGATGCTATTTTTTAAACTACAATGACCATAATGCACTGCATGCCTACTTGTCTTGTCTGTGTTTCTTTTACACCTGCTATATAAAAGAGACAGAAGAATGCACAATGGTCAATGCTATCTGGGATCCTTGGGAAATCCCTACCCTAAACCCTAACCTTAACCCCTACCTTAACCATTTTAAATGTCAACTTCAACAGGCTAGGGACGTCCCAAGGATGTATCTCTACCTGAAAATGCATGATCTAAGTGATTGATAGTTGGTATTCAGCAGTCATAAAGCCTAATTTACTTTAACGAACTACTAAAATAGTGTTTTTGTCAGACAACATAGACAGCGGCTCTACACTTTATTGAGTGACTGATCCATTCATCCTTCCATCCCTCCTCAGCCTTCCTCTCCTCTGAAGACCCAGTGAGGGTGGAGCTCAGTCAGAGAGCTGTTGAGGGACTGGTTAGGAAGAACACTTCTACAGCCAGAGAGGTGAGAGGTCACACATGGTTTAGATGGTAAATATTTATGTCCCCTTAGAGGTTCATCACATCAGCAAAAGGGAATATGTTCCATCATCCATGTTTATTTACATTAGTGCAAATTGTCCACTGATATTTGTGTAATTTCTCACCCCTTTTGGCTGTATGAAAGTTAATTTCCCCTCAGACACACATTTGTTCTTTGATATTATGAAGGTCATTTGTGAAGAATGTACTTTTCCTCACATCTCTTTACATTGCTTATGCATATTCCGTGCCCAGACTATGTTAAAGGCCCATCCTGGTAGATCTGAACCTAATGCAGCTTGGAGTGATCAGATGACAGAAGTCACATTTAGGTGCCAGGTGTAACTGAGGCTGTAGATGCTCCATATCCATTACTTTGAGTGTTTTATATAATATGACTAAATGTGTTTCTGTGTTGCAGGGGCAGTCAAGAAATGGAACAGCAATGCCACACAACATGATATAATCAGGGCTGTGGGAGACCACCTCAAGCCCCTGGTAGAGCCGGGGGTGGTGTTTACCACTCCACCATGCCTTCAGCAGGCTGGAAAAGTGGGATTGATCTGTTTTTCATACTAAGATGGACCAAGAGTTTGTTGATTGGTCAGTCATTTGGTAAATTTGTTTTACAATGTGTTCAAATAAAATCAAGCTTTATTTTTACAGACTTGTCAGACATGGATGCAACACAATGGCTTCACAGGAAAAAACAATGAAAATAAACATAAATATTTAGTACACAAATACAAGGATAAAAAACAGAAGAATGACAACTAATGAGCATTCTAAGGAAATGCCATTGATTAAAATATCAACAATATGATGCTATATTCAACCCAAAATATAACTTGTTTTTTAGGAGGGTCTCTGAAAGACACTATGGGGGTGTCCACTGGAAGTTGACTAGTAACAACAACTGGGACCTAAAAGACACCCACCATGAGACCCACTAAATCTGCCCAAGAAGAGACAAACAAAAGAAAAACCCACACCAAACTTAAAGACAGGAAGCAAACCAAAAAGGTGGAGCAACTAAAGGTGTTGACTCTCCACATGTATCAAGACAACTGGAGCACTGGGCCAGACACTCTTAAATAGAACCTGGACCAGCTCAGGTGAAACACCTTCCCACTAACGAGATGGA
Organism: Salmo trutta; assembly: GCF_901001165.1. Taxonomy (NCBI): domain Eukaryota; kingdom Metazoa; phylum Chordata; class Actinopteri; order Salmoniformes; family Salmonidae; genus Salmo; species Salmo trutta. Next base: position 11,162,321 of record NW_021822911.1, on the reverse strand, counting down.
CAAGCCAGCACAGGTGTAACACATACTGACTAACGAGGTGACACCAATCAGTGCACCGAAGACACATTTCAGTTAAATGCATTCAATTATACAACTGACTAGGTATCCCCTTTTCCCACGTGGTAAAGTCCAACCTCAAAACATAAATGGAAAAACGAAAGCCTGTAACACCTTCCCCCTTAAGACAACAAATATATCCTATATTTTGGTTGGACAAGTTTGCTCACCACCAACAGAAAACAACTTCCATTTCACATTATAATCAACTACAATGCTTCACCTTCACCAATATAAACATGGGGTCTACTGGCTGTCAACAATTAAAAACAAGAAAAAAACACGTATTTCTAAATAATAATATACAATAGGATTATTTGTTTCTCCTTTTTCTTTCTATAGAATCCTAAATCCCACTTGCTTCTAGAACACTCGTCTTCCTAAAACTCACTAGATTCTAGAACTCTCATCTTTCTAAATCCCACTAGCTTCTAGAACTCTCGTCTTCCTAAAACTCACTAGCTTCTAGAACTCTCGTCTTCCTAAAACTCACTAGATTCTAGAACTCTCGTCCCCCTGGAACGAGCCCAAACAAAACTCATCTCCAATACGGAAAAACATGCAGTCAAAATAAATTGTGATCCATGGCAACTCACTGGCTAAACACAAAACACAAATCTTTTTAACTGCCCACCCTTGAGACAATCAGAAACCAAGTTGTCCTTACCACGGACATGTCTGATTTCAAGAGGAAACTCCTGCAATATCCGTAGTAACTTTCCACCTCACTACAGAGCTTCTCTCTCTTTTCAGGGTTCACTAGATAGGTATGTTGTTGGATCGAGGCCCAGTCCCCAATGTCATGCTCTAGTACATTTGGGTTGGCACATCTGAGAATAAACCCTGATATTCTAAAAGCAGGATAACAATGTCAATATAATTGTACCAAAAATGGTCAGCTGGTTACATGAAATGTAAATATGCATAGTCATATTTTCAACGTCTTTTCAATTACATGTTGCTAGGTGGGATAGCCCAATGTCAAAACACAGTTTTAACTTGTGTAAATCAATAACCAATATGCAGAAACAGTTTGTGATATGTTGAAAACCTAAACATAAAATAGACTATCTACATTTTACAATTACATTTTAGTCATTTAGTCAATTGTGCAAGAGGGAGATGAGGTTGCACATCCTGTTAAAACTAACAACTCAAAAACCACACGGAATCTGGGAATAATGTGTACATCCCTGGTTAGAGGACAACTTGTAGAAAACAGCTCGCTACATTTTGAAGTGTTGCGTTTTGATTCCAGTGGGTCACCAACATGGTAAGTGTAACACAGCTCTTTTTGTGTTAGTTACTGTTTGTTAATTCACATAAATAGTAACTCTTCCATTTCAGAGCCTGGATTTCCCCCTGAGGCTAATATCCATATCATGTTGAAATCAATAGAACAGGGGGCAAACGTTTAGGGTTCTACATTGTGACATCATTAAAATACTCCCACTACAATGTTAAAACATTCTACATTGTGACATTATTTCATTGATATCATGAAACAACTCCTTCATGTATTTTCTGATGTTTGATCAGATGTCTTTTATCGGTGAATCTCTTGTCACACTGATCACAGCTATAAGGTTTCTCTCCTGTGTGTGTTCTCTGGTGTAGAGTCAGAGAGCCAGATTGACCAAAACTCTTCCCACATTGACCACAGCTATAAGGTTTATCTCCTGTGTGTCTTCTCTGGTGTATAGTCAGATGGCTAGATGTAGTAAAACTCTTCCCACATTGATCACAGTTAAGGTTTCTCTCCTGTGTGTATTCTATGGTGTAGAGTCAGCTGGCCAGATGTAGTAAAACTCTTCCCACATTGATCACAGCTATAAGGTTTCTCTCCTGTGTGTCTTCTCTGGTGTAAAGTCAGCTGGCCAGATGCAGTAAAACTCTTCCCACATTGACCACAGCTATAAGGTTTCTCTCCTGTGTGTGTTCTCTGGTGTGATACCAGATGGCTAGACATACCAAAACTCTTCCCATATTGATCACAGCTATAAGGTTTCTCTCCTGAGTGTATTCTCTGGTGCACTGTCAGCACTCCAGATTGACCAAAACTCTTCCCACATTGATCACAGCTATAAGATTTCTCTCCTGTGTGTATTCTCTGGTGTGATACCAGATGGCCAGAACGACCAAAACTCTTCCCACATTGATCACAGATATAAGGTTTCTCTCCTGTGTGTATTCTCTGGTGTGATACCAGATGGCCAGATCGACCAAAACTCTTCCCACATTGATCACAGTTATAAGGTTTCTCTCCTGTGTGTGTTCTCTGGTGTAGAGTCAGACTGCTAGATGTAGTAAAACTCTTCCCACATTGATCACAGCTATAAGGATTCTCTCCTGTGTGTATTCTCTGGTGCACTCTCAGAGTTTCAGATTGACTAAAACTCTTCCCACATTGATCACAGATATAAGGTTTCTCTCCTGTGTGTGTTCTCTGGTGTGATACCAGATGGCAAGATTGACCAAAACTCTTCCCACATTGACCACAGCTGTAAGATTTCTCTCTTGTGTGGATTCTCTGATGCATTTTAATGCCTGATGAGGTGAATCTCTTCCCACACTCAGAGCAGCAGTGAGTTCTCTTCCCTGTGCATCTCTGCAGGTGTTTCTTGAGGTGTTCTGATCTGGAGAGACTCTTCTCTGCCTTGTCAGCATCACGAGGTTGTTGAGGCTCCCCAGAGGATCCACGATAGTCCCATATCTCTCCTGTGTGAACAACAAAGTCAGACAGATGATTAAAGGCCCACAACAGCGGTAATCCACTGTAAAAGGTGATGCCAACAGCGTAGCCATGATGTTGAACAACAATTGACGTCTGTAATGAATGTTAAAATTATTTGACAATTGTCTTAAAATGAGCAAGAATAGACATATTATGTCTTGTTTTCACATTAGTAGTAACATCGATGATTGTAGGCTAGAAATAAGTTATTCATGTTGTTGAACCTCTAAGCAGTGTGCCGGACGACTTTTGGTCTCCAATATAGGCCCCTTTCTGTGTTTGCTAAAATTGCGGTACGAGGGCAATTTGATTGCAGAAACTCCTCCCTGCTAATGAGGAAACCGATAGTTACGGATGTACTATATCTGCCTGGAGCAAAAATGGTGAGCAAAGATTTTAGTTTTTCACAATGTATTCTGAATGTGAATGGGGGAAAACTCAGGGGAGTAACCTCCATTTCCAGGTTGATGATGAGTTCATTTCACACTACTTTGGATTATAATTGTAAGGCTCGTTTGAATGTCCTGTTTAATATAATGTTTGCTACAGTATTATGAATTATGTGTAATTATTGAAGAACCGCGTTAATGACAGTATCCATTTGGGTGTTGTCAATAAAGTTAAGATTCTATTTTTTATTTTTTTATTTCACCTTTATTTAACCAGGTAGGCCAGTTGAGAACAAGTTGAGAACATCACTGCTCTCGGTGATGCATTTTCTTCTTTGACGCACCTCATGTCTAAACTTCTTTACAGTGAAATGATTTTGATTGGTGATCTCAACTGGTGTTGGTTAATGCTGGTGTCTGATCATTTAAAAATGTTTTGTAATTCTATGAATGTTACCCAGTTGATTAACTCACCCACTCGCCCTAATCTAAAATGCCCAGATAAATCTACCCTGATTAATTTGATATTGACAAATGTTCCACATAAATATTCTGCGGTTGGTGTTTTTTGTAATGATTTAAGTGACCATTGTGCTGTTGTTGCTATTAGAAATACTAAGATTTCTAAGTCTAACCCGCATTTTATTCGTAAGAGAAATCTGAAGTGTTTCATTGAGCAGGCTTTCTTTCATGATTTGTTTTATTTTGACTGGAGCAAGATTGAGCTTATCCCTGATGTGGAAACTGCCTGGAAATTCTTTCATGATGGTTTTCTCCAAATAGCAAACAGACATGCTCCATTCCGCAGGTTCAGGGTTAAAGGGAGGGATAATCCATGGTTTTCGTCTGAGCTTTCTTGCATTGTTCACGACCGTAATCTAGCCTGGGCTAAAGCAAGGAAATCGTGTTCTGATGCTGATTGGCTTGTTTTTAGGCAGTTACGAAACAAGTGTTCTTCTCTTCTCAGGAAGGCCAAGTCTGATTATTTTATGTCTGTTACCACTGATAACCTGAATGACCCTAGAAAGTTTTGGAAGGCTATTAAGTCTATGTCTGGTAACAGTAATGTTAATGAATTACCGTCATGTGTATTGAAGGACTCTGTTGCTATATATGACAAAACTGAAATGCTGAATTGTTTCAATGAGCACTTTGTATCTTCTGGTAGACTATTTGATTCAGTGTCCTCTGTCTCTGTACAACCTTGTGTGGATGAACCAGTGAGAGCTGGTCAAACTTTTAGCTTTTTGCCATTCTCAGTGCAGGTGGTACATAAGGCCCTGAAATCCTTAGACCAGAGAAAGCCTGCAGGTCCTGATCTTTTGGATCCCTGCTTTTTAAATCTGGCAGCTGATTTCATAGCTGAACCACTTACATATCTGTTTAATCGTAATGAAATTCCAAAGATCTGGAAATCAGCATTTGTCCTGCCACTTTTAAAAGGGGGAGATCCAAATCTGTTAAATAATTATAGGCCAATCTCAAAGCTGTCACCCCTGGTGAAAATACTTGAAACCCTTGTGAGTGACCAGCTAAAATAGTTTTTATATACTAACTCTATTTTATCAATGTACCAATCGGGTTTCAGGAAGAAGCACAGCACAATTACAGCAGCCATGAAGGTTTTAAATGATATCACTGAAGCTCTTGACAAGAAACAGCATTGTGTCTCACTTTTTATTGTTCTCTCTAAGGCTTTTGATACAGTTGATCATGCTATACTAAGGCAGAGATTGTCGAGCATTGCATTGTTCAGAGCATGCAGTTGCATGGTTTGTTAACTATCTGTCTGATAGAACTCAGTGCACTCAATTTGATGGGCTTAGGTCTGTTAAATTGTCTGTCTTAAATGGTGTGCCCCAAGGCTCTGTACTTGGTCCTCTCTTATTCACTATTTATATAAATAATTTAGACAAAAATGTCCAAAATGCACAACTTCATTTTTATGCTGATGATACTGTTATTTACTGTTGTGCTTCATCTCTTACAAAAGCTTTCCAGAACTTGCAAACTGCTTTTAATACTGTTCAACATACCTTGTCTCAATTGAAGCTTATCCTCAATACTGACAAAACAAAACTACTGGTGTTTTCTAAAGCAAGAAATAGACCTCTGAACCTTTCACCTATTACTACCTGTCAGGGCAAGGAGATTGAGGTTGTAACCTCATATAAATATCTTGGAATTTTAATTGATGATGGCCTCTCTTTTAAAATGCATATTCAACAACTTACAAAAAAATTGAAGCTGAAATTAGGATTTTATTTTAGGAATAAGGCTTGTTTTTCTTTTGAAGCCAGAAGGAGGCTAGTATCAGCTACATTTATGCCTTTACTAGACTATGGGGATATTTTATATATGAATGCTTCCGCTCAGTGTTTGAGATCAATTGACACCCTTTACCATGGCACTCTGAGATTTATTTTAAATGGCAAAACCCTTATGCACCACTGCACTTTGTATACCAGGGTTGGCTGGCCTTCTCTAGTCACTCGTAGGCTCAGTAACTGGTATACTTTTATTTACAAAGCCATTTTGGGTTTACTACCTTTTTATTTGGCCATTTTTATTGTTCAGAAATGTGGTGGATACTCTCTTCGTTCGCGGGACTTTATCTTGCTAACTGTTCCAAATGTCCGAACTGAATTTGGTAAAAGGGCTTTTATGTACTCTGCACCATCGTCTTGGAATGCCTTACAAAATACTTTTAAACTGGATGAACTTGTCCCGATTGGTATTTTTAAATCACGGATGAATGATCTTGAGACTGATTCCCTGACCTGTCAATGTTTTTAATTTGCTGTTTTTGATTTTGTTATACTCTTGTGAATTCTATGGTTTTTACTAGATTAATTGTAGTTTTTCATGTTGTTTGTCTGTAATTTTTGTAATGACTTGGCGCTGCCTATCTTGGCCAGGACGCTCTTGAAAAAGAGATTTTAAATCTCAATGAGCCCTTCCTGGTTAAATAAAGGTTAAATAAAATAAATAAAAAATCCATAACTAGTGGTTTCCTCATTACCAGATATACTACATCCATAACTAGTGGTTTCCTCATTACCAGATATACTACATCCATAACTAGTGGTTTCCTCATTACCAGATATACTACATCCATAACTAGTGGTTTCCTCATTACCAGATATACTACATCCATAACTAGTGGTTTCCTCATTACCAGATATACTACATCCATAACTAGTGGTTTCCTCATTACCAGATATACTACATCCATAACTAGTGGTTTCCTCATTACCAGATATACTACATCCATAACTAGTGGTTTCCTCATTACCAGATATACTACATCCATAACTAGTGGTTTCCTCATTAGCAGATATACTACATCCATAACTAGTGGTTTCCTCATTACCAGATATACTACATCCATAACTAGTGGTTTCCTCATTAGCAGATATACTACATCCATAACTAGTGGTTTCCTCATTACCAGATATACTACATCCATAACTAGTGGTTTCCTCATTACCAGATATACTACATCCATAACTAGTGGTTTCCTCATTACCAGATATACTACATCCATAACTAGTGGTTTCCTCATTAGAATGGAGGAGTTTCTACAACCAAATTGCGTGTGCATCGCTGCAATTTTAGCAAACACAGAAAGGGGCCTATATTGGAGGCCAAAAGTCATCTGGCACACTGCTTAGGTCTTGACTGTTGTACAACTTCATGGGTACTCTCTGGTCATACCTTTTTACCTCAAATAAACAGTGGATTTCTGCTGTTGTGGGCATTTAACCATCTGTATGACTTTGTTGTTCACACAGGAGAGAGACGGGACTATCGTGGATCCTCTGGGGAGCCTCAACAACATCATGATGCTGACAAGGCAGAGAAGAGTCTCTCCAGATCAGAAGTCCTCAATAAACACCTGCAGAGACCCACAAGGAAGAAAACTCACTGCTGCTCTGACTGTGGGAAGAGATTCAACTCATCAGGCATTAAAATTCATCAGATAATTCACACAGGAGAGAAATCTTATAGCTGTACTCAATGTGGGAAGAGATGTACTACATCGGGCCATCTAACTCAACACCAGAGAACACACACAGGAGAGAAATCTTATAGCTGTGGTCAATGTGGGAAGAGGTTTACTCAGTCAACCAGCCTGATATCACACCACAGAACACATACAGGAGAAAAACCTTATAGCTGTGGTCAATGTGGGAAGAGTTTTGGTCGATCTGGCCATCTGGTATCACACCAGAGAACACACACAGGAGAGAAACCTTATATCTGTGATCAATGTGGGAAGAGTTTTGGTCGAGCTGGCCATCTGGTATCACACCAGAGAACACACACAGGAGAGAAACCTTATAACTGTGATCAATGTGGGAAGAGTTTTGGTCGATCTGGCCATCTGGTATCACACCAGAGAACACACACAGGAGAGAAACCTTATATCTGTGATCAATGTGGGAAGAGTTTTAGTCAATCTGAAACTCTGAGAGTGCACCAGAGAATACACACAGGAGAGAAATCTTATAGCTGTGATCATTGTAGGAAGAGTTTTACTACATCTGGCTCTCTGACTGTACACCAGAGAACACACACAGGAGAGAAACCTTATAGCTGTGGTCAATGTGGGAAGAGTTTTATTTCATCTGGCCAGCTGACTTTACACCAGAGAACACACACAGGAGAGAAACCTTATAGCTGTGATCAATGTGGGAAGAGTTTTGTTTCATCTGGCCAGCTGACTTTACACCAGAGAACACACACAGGAGAGAAACCTTATAACTGTGATCAATGTGGGAAGAGTTTTGTTTCATCTAGCCAGCTGACTATACACCAGAGAACACACACAGGAGAGAAATCTTATAGCTGTGACCAGAGATAATCTGATTAAAGATCTCTGATCAAACATCAGAAAAGACATGAAGGAGTTGTTTCATGATATCAATGAATTAATGTCACAATGTAGAATGTTTTAACATTGTAGTAGGAGTATATTAATGATGTCACAATGTAGAACCCTAAACGTTTGTCCCCTGTTCTATTGATTTCAGCATGATATGGATATTAGCCTCAGGGGGAAAATCCAGGCTCTGAAATGGAAGAGTTACTATTTATGTGATTTAACAAAAAGTGACTAACAGAAAAGTTGTTACACTTACCATGTTGGTGACCCACTGGAATCAAAATGCACCACTTCAAAATGTAGATAGCTGTTTTCTACAAATTGTCCTCTAACCAGGGATGTACACATTATTCCCAGATTCCGTGTGGTTTTTGAGCTGTTAGTTTTAACAGGACATGCAACCTCATCTCCCTCCTCTCGCACAAATGATTTCAACATGATATCGATGAGTGATGACATAAGTGTTGCGTTCCTTTGTTTAGCGACCCCTAAATTTAAATGCATCAGTCCAAAATGTAGCTGACTGTCTTCTGCAGGTTGTCCTCTAACCAGTGAGGTAAAATATATCTCCCATTTCCATGTGTTTTTTTAGTTGTGTTAGTTTCAACAGCACAAACAACCTGATTTTCCCCCTAATCGATATCAGTGATTTATTGCTACTTGTCAAAACAACAGCGTTTCTGGTGCTTGTGCAGTTTATAAGGAGCCTGTTTTAAAAAATACAAGTAATACGATTATTGTGGCAGATGTTTGTGTATATAGCACATTTTATGTTTAGATTTGGACATGTTAAAACTGTGTTTTGACATTGGGGCTATCCCACCTAGCAAAATGTCATTGAAAAGATGTTGAAAATAAGACTATGCCATCAAATATTTCATATTTACATTTCATGTAACATTTAGTAATCATAATTATTTATGCAACCAACTGACAATTTTTCGGTACAATTATATTGACATTGGTGCCCTGCTTTTAAAATATCAGGGTTCATTCTCAGATGTGCCAACCCAAATGTACTAGAACATGACATTGGGGACTGGGCCCCGATCCAATAACATGCCTATCTAGTGAACCCTGAAAAGAGAGAGAAGCTCTGCAGTGAGGTGGAAAGTTACTACGGATATTGCAGGAGTTTCCTCTTGAAATCAGACATGTCTGAGGTAAGGACAACTTGGTTGCTGATTGTCTCAAGGCTGGGCAGTCAAAAAGATTTGTGTTTTTGCGTTTAGCCAGTGTGTTACCATGGATCACAATTTATTTTGACTGCACATTTTTCCGTATTGGAGATGAGTTTTGTTTGGGCTCATTCCAAGGAGACGAGAGTTCTAGAATCTAGTGAGATTTAGGAAGACGAGAGTTCTAGAATCTAGTGAGATTTAGGAAGACGAGAGTTCTAGAATCTAGTGAGATTTAGGATTCTATAGAAAGAAAAGGGAGAAACAAATAATCCTATTGTATATTATTATTTAGAAATATGTGTTTTTTTCTTGTTTTTAATTGTTGACAGCCAGTAGACACCATGTTTATATTGGTGAAGGTGAAGCATTGTAGTTGATTATAATGTGAAATGGAAGTTGTTTTCTGTTGGTGGTGAGCAAAATTGTCCAACAGAAATATAGGATATATTTGTTGTCTTAAGGTGTTACAGGCTTTGGTTTTTCCATTTATGTTTTGAGGTTGGACTTTAGCAGGTCTAGCTCGTTAGCACGTCTAGCTCGTTAGCACGTCTAGCCCGTTAGCACGTCTAGCTCGTTAACACGTCTAGCTCGTTAGCACGTCTAGCCCGTTAGCACGTCTAGCTCGTTAGCACGTCTAGCTCGTTAGCACGTCTAGCCCGTTAGCACGTCTAGCTCGTTAGCCCGTAGGACGCACTGATTGGTGTCACCTCGTTAGTCAGTATGTGTTACACCTGTGCTGGCTTGTCCATCTCGTTAGTGGGAAGGTGTTTCACCTGAGCTGGTCCAGGTTCTATTTAAGAGTGTCTGGCCCAGTGCTCCAGTTGTCTTGATACATGTGGAGAGTCAACACCTTTAGTTGCTCCACCTTTTTGGTTTGCTTCCTGTCTTTAAGTTTGGTGTGGGTTTTTCTTTTGTTTTCCTCTTCTTGGGCAGATTTAGTGGGTCTCATGGTGGGTGTCTTTTAGGTCCCAGTTGTTGTTACTAGTCAACTTTCAGTGGACACCCCCATAGTGTCTTTCAGAGACCCTCCAAAAAACAAGCTTATATTTTGGGTTGGATGATGCATCCAATTAATATTTTAATCAATGGATTTTCCTTAGAATGCTAATTCGTCTTTCAGTTGTTAATCTTATGTTTGTTGTGGTAAATATTTCTGTTTATTTTCATTGTTTTATTATTTTTTCCTGTGAAGCATCCATGTCTGAAATGTGCTGTATAAATAAAGCTTGATTTGAACATATTGCAAAAGAAATTAACCCAATGACTGACAATCAACAGACTCTTGCAAAACCAATACGTATCTTGGTCCATCTTATTATGAAAACAGTATAAATTCAGTATATCTCCCACTATGTCAAAATAGTGCAGGTATGTACGTTTAGTATCACTTTTCAACCAACCCAGTGCATTTGTTGAAGATAAATGTTTAATTCAACAATACGTCAAAGGATTCAACTACTGCAAACTGAAACAAACAAATGGATCAACCAGATCAATCCCACTTTTCCAGCCTGCTGAAGGCGTGGTGGAGTGGTAAACACCACCCCCGGCTCTACCAGGGGCTTGAGGTGGTCTCCCACAGCTCTGGTTATGTCATGTTCTGTGGCCTTGCTGTTCCATTTATTGACTGTCCCTGCAACACAGAAACACATTTAGTCTTATTATATACAACACTCAAAGTAATGGATATGGAGCATCTATGGCCTCAGTTACACCTGGCACCGAAATGTGACTTCTGTCATCTGATCACTCCAAACTGCATTAGGTCTGGATGCACAAAAGTCACAATGTGCTGCATTAGGTTTAGATCTGCCAGCATTGTGTTCTGAATTTGAGTCTGGCCACCGAATATGCAAATTAACGTTCATACAGCCAGAAGGGGTGAGAAATTACACCAATATCAGTGGATAATTTTCACTAATGTAAAAGAACATAGATGATGGAACATATCACCTTTTGCTGATGTGATGAACCGCTAAGGGGACATAAATATTTACCATCTAAACCATGTGTGACCTCTCACCTCTCTGGCTGTAGAAGTGTTCTTCCTAACCAGTCCCTCAACAGCTCTCTGACTGAGCTCCACCCTCACTGGGTCTTCAGAGGAGAGGAAGGCTGAGGAGGGATGGAAGGATGAATGGATCAGTCACTCAATAAAGTGTAGAGCTGCTGTCTGACAAAATCACAATTTTAGTAGTTCATTAAAGTAAATAAGGCTTTATGACTGCTGAATACCAACTATCAATCACTTAGATTATGTATTTTCAGGTAGAGATACATCCTTGGGATGTCCCTAGCCCGTTGAAGTTGACATTTAAAATGGTTAAGGTAGGGGTTAAGGTTAGGGTTTAGGGTAGAGATGTCCCAAGGATCCCAGATAGCATTGACCATTGTGCATTCTTCTATTATCTTTTACATAGCAGGTGTAAAAGAAACAGACAAGGCAATGGATTATGGTAATTGTAGTTAATTATGTTTTTTTTGCGCTAAACTATGTAGAATATTGGCCTGTTGGAAACTACAACTCCCTACTACATCACACAGTTCAGTCTGGATCTGATTTCTCTCTAGAGAAACTACAACTCCCTACTACATCACACAGTTCAGGCTGGGTCTGATTTATCTCTAGAGAAACTACAACTCCCTACTACACCACACAGTTCAGCCTGGACCTGATTTATCTCTAGAGAAACTACAACTCCCTACTACATCACACAGTTCAGCCTGGACCTGATTTATCTCTAGAGAAACTACAACTCCCTACTACATCACACAGTTCAGTCTGGATCTGATTTATCTCTAGAGAAACTACAACTCCCTACTACATCACACAGTTCAGGCTGGATCTGGTTTATCTCTAGAGAAACTACAACTCCCTACTACATCACACAGTTCAGTCTGGATCTGATTTATCTCTAGAGAAACTACAACTCCCTACTACATCACACAGTTCAGTCTGGATCTGATTTATCTCTAGAGAAACTACAACTCCCTACTACATCACACAGTTCAGTCTGGGTCTGTTTTATCTCTAGAGAAACTACAACTCCCTACTACATCACACAGTTCAGGCTGGATCTGATTTATCTCTAGAGAAACTACAACTCCCTACTACACCACACAGTTCAGTCTGATTTATCTCTAGAGAAACTACAACTCCCTACTACATCACACAGTTCAGTCTGATTTATCTCTAGAGAAACTACAACATCACACAGTTCAGGCTGGGTCTGATTTATCTCTAGAGCAATGTTGTGAGGGAAAAATCTATGTTAACCTCTTTAAGTTGATATGACTTCTATTGTGTTGAAGGATCTCTTTAAGGTTGAGAAGTGTATCTGTATGTTTGTGTGGGTCTGCAACCACACACCCTCTGGGCAGACAGGCCAAAGGCGCTTGGCCCAATTCAGGGAACTGTTGATCTACTTCAGAGGAACTGTGTCTAGAGTGATTTCCTGTTGTTTTGACACCTCACTGGAAAACTAGAATAACTAGCTGTTGCTACAGAACGAGACGACCAATTACATTTTTACATTGTAGTCATTTAGCAGACGCTCATATCCAGATCGACTTACAGTAATGAATACATACATTTCATACATTGTTTGTTTTTTTGTACTGGCCCCCCGTGGGAATCGAACCCACAACCCTGGCGTTGCAAACACCATGCTCTACCAACTGAGCCACAGGGAAGTCTGAATTTCCACCACAATGTGCAGTAACAATGATAGAACAGACTCATAGTACAGAATGAATGACTGACTGCCCAGTTCAACATCAGTTCACCGTCTCACCTCATACTGTATTGGAGCAGCAGCAGCTGACTGCCCGGTTCAACATCAGTTCACCGTCTCACCTCATACTGTATTGGAGCAGCAGCAGCTGACTGCCCAGTTCAACATCAGTTCACCGTCTCACCTCATACTGTATTGGAGCAGCAGCAGCTGACTGCCCGGTTCAACATCAGTTCACCGTCTCACCTCATACTGTATTGGAGCAGCAGCAGCTGACTGCCCAGTTCAACATCAGTTCACCGTCTCACCTCATACTGTATTGGAGCAGCAGCAGCAGACTGCCCGGTTCAACATCAGTTCACCATCTCACCTCATACTGTATTGGAGCAGCAGCAGCAGACTGCCCAGTTCAACATCAGTTCACCGTCTTTGAATGACACTAAGTGGCAGTGTTTTTACAACTAATGCTGGTTTGCCTGAGGCTGATGCCGTGCAGGAACACATGCATATTCACACACTCTCATTCAAACAAACACATACAAGAACACACACATACATGTAATAGTGCCAGACATGCACACAAACATATATAGTTGGCATTGCTGTTATGATTTTAGTTGTTCTTGATGTCCTTTGTTTTAAATGTATTATTTTGTTTTATAATTTTTTTGCATTGTTGTTTGCTGTTTTCTTCTGTCTTTTCCTTTTTCTCTTTAGTTCATTCTCTTGGTTGTTGGTGCATTGGGGGGGTTCTTGGAGGTGGGGAATGGAATTAACTGTCTTTTTTTATTAGGGGGAACTGTGTGAGGGGTCTCGAATGGTTGAGGGACAGCTATTGGGGAACTGTGGGGGGATCTTGGAGGGTTGAGGGACAGCTATTGGGGAGCTCTATGCACCATCCCCCGACCTCTATACTTCTGACACCAGGCTCTGTAAGAGCGGTCGGAAATTCCTATGAGGAGATTCTCTCCTCATGGCCACAGTATAGAGACAGAGTGGGTTTCATAGAGAACAAAGGAGTTCTTCCACCTCACAGAACTGGAGAACCGAACGACATTTATGTTCTGGAGAAAGTATAAAAGATCGGTGAAGAATCCAGCTCCGAACTGGTCCGTTTGGTACAATTTTGTGAAACTCATGAGAGACAATACTGCAACATTACCATAATCATGTTTATAGAAGAGTCTCAGGTATGAGACTTACATCTAATGGTTGTATAAAATGAATGAATAAGGATGAAGCTATTTGTGAAATTGTGTAATGTGATTTTGGACTGTTTAATGAAGAGAACTCCAATTCCCTTTGGAGTTTAACTAAATCAGAGGACCGCCCATGAACACAGACAGGACCCGGTGTCATGAGACAGCCTTTTCCTGCTCTTCTGAATAAAACCCCCACCTAGGTTTTCTATCACCAGACCGAGCTTACCTCAATTACGAGATGGCTAAAGGTTGGAGACCAGCTTACCTCGATAACGAGAGGGCCAAGGTTTGACCATGCATTTCTCTTGATGAACTTTTAACCATACCACGTGGTTAAACTCTTAGACTAATGATACCGACAGAATAAGAACAAGTCTTTGATATTAATTACTAGTCTGCAGCTAGGAATTCGGTATCATTGAACCCGAAGACCGACAACCGCCGAAACAGCTATTCTATAATGACATGAATGAATGTTACTCTGAACTATCCATTCTAACCACGACAGAGAGCGGACAAACTCTCCAACAGAAACTTTTCAACAGAGATCCCGATAACACACTGAGCGTAAATATATATATATATTGATTGCAATTACTCCCGAATGAGTGAGCGTTCATGTGCAAAGGATTAGCATTTCAATTGTTATAATTATCAACTCTGTAGTGCCTTCTCAGCTGACCCCCACTCCTCTTTTGTCTAAGAAGCCGCCATGCCGGTTTAGCCCACTAGGGCACATTCTCCTAACATTTCTTTGTAACCATTGTTTGTTTGTTATGCATTTCTGTGAATTACTTAGTTAGTAAATAAATGATTTTAAGACAATTGATGTATGGATGACTCATAGTGAAGACTGGGTTCGTGCAGATAACCAACAATTTACGACGTTTGGAATGAGACTGACGCGAGGTAAAGAATACGTCATTAATCAGAAGACTAATTGATCAGATATTAAAATATCTGAAAGTTATATTAGGAAAATTATAACTTTGTAATCTGAATATTTTCCTTGGTGCCCCGACCTTCTAGTTAATTACAGTTACACGATTAATCAGGTTAATCGCGTAATAATAATTACAGAGAGTTATTTGATAAATATGTCTTCAGTTTTAATGATGCCAAAGACACAACAATAGTTTGTTAGTGATGTGGACACCAGGGAACTTGAAACTCTCAACCTGCCCCACTACAGCCCCGTCAATGAGAATGGGGGCGTGCTCTGTCTTCCTTTTCCTGTAGTCCACAATCATCTCCTTTGTCTTGATCACTTTGAGGAAGAGGTTGTTTTCCTTGCACCACACGGCCAGGTCTCTGACCTCCTCTTTATAGGCTGTCTAGTCATTGTTGGTAATCAGGTCTACAACTGTTGTGGCATTGGCAAACTTAATGATGGTGTTGGAGTCGTGCCTGGCTGTGCAGTCATGAGTGAACAGGGAGTGCAGGAGGGGGCTGAGCACGCACCCCTGAGGGGCCCCTGTGTTGAGGATCAGCGTGGCGGATGTGTTGTTACCTACCCTTAAAAAACATGAGCTGGCCACATCCAGAAAAATAGTTTGTGTGGAGGTGCTGACTAACGGCAAAAAAACTATCAAAATAAAAAAAGTCGCACTCCATGTTTAAACTCCCAGCAATTGAATGGGTAGTGAGGGGTGATGTCATAATGATAATGGGTAGTGAGGGGTGTGTCATAATGATAATGGGTAGTGAGGGGTGTGTCATAATGATAATGGGTAGTGAGGGGTGTGTCATAATGATAATGGGTAGTGAGGGGTGTGTCATAATGATAATGGGTAGTGAGGGGTGTGTCATAATGATAATGGGTAGTGTGGGGTGTGTCATAATGATAATGGGTAGTGAGGGGTGTGTCATAATGATAATGGGTAGTGAGGGGTGTGTCATAATGATAATGGGTAGTGAGGGGTGTGTCATAATGATAATGGGTAGTGAGGGGTGTGTCATAATGATAATGGGTAGTGAGGGGTGTGTCATAATGATAATGGGTAGATAGGGGTGTGTCATAATGATAATGGGTAGTGAGGGGTGTGTCATAATGATAATGGGTAGTGAGGGGTGTGTCATAATGATAATGGGTAGTGAGGGGTGTGTCATAATGATAATGGGTAGTGAGGGGTGTGTCATAATGATAATGGGTAGTGAGGGGTGTGTCATAATGATAATGGGTAGTGAGGGGTGTGTCATAATGATAATGGGTAGTGAGGGGTGTGTCATAATGATAATGGGTAGTGAGGGGTGTGTCATAATGATAATGGGTAGATAGGGGTGTGTCATAATGATAATGGGTAGTGAGGGGTGTGTCATAATGATAATGGGTAGTGAGGGGTGTGTCATAATGATAATGGGTATTTACCAACGTTTCAGCATCACTGTGCCTTCCTCAGGGTGATGTCATGAATACTGGAACGAGGTTCTGTAGACAAACAGTGCAATTAGTGCAACCAATGACAATAGAAAATGAATTAGTGAAACTGTAGTTTATGGCATATTAAATATATTACTGTATTGTTATCATATAGAAACATCATGGAATATTGTACATCATATTAAATATATTACTCTATTGTTATCATATAGAAACACCATGGAATATTGTACATCATATTAAATATATTACTGTATTGTTATCATATAGAAACATCATGGAATATTGTACATCATATTAAATATATTACTGTATTGTTATCATATAGAAACATCATGGAATATTGTACATCATATTAAATATATTACTCTATTGTTATCATATAGAAACATCATGGAATATTGTACATCATATTAAATATATTACTGTATTGTTATCATATAGAAACATAATGGAATATTGTACATCAAATTAGCATCAACATACATTATTGTTTCATTCAATTTCACATAATAAGGATATTTAATATTTTCAAGTTCAGAAGTCAGAACTCATCACCTGCTATGTAAAAGAGACAGAAGAATGCACAATGGTCAATGCTATCTGGGATCCTTGGGACATCCCTACCCTAAACCCTAACCTTAACCCCTACCTTAACCTATTTAAATGTCAACTTCAACGGGCTAGGGACGTCCCAAGGATGTATCTCTACCTAAAAATACATGATCTAAGTGATTTATAGATGGTATTCAGCAGTCATAAAGCCTTATTTACTTTAATGAACTACTAAAATAGTGATTTTGTCAGACAGCAGCTCTACACTTTATTGAGTGACTGATCCATTCATCCTTCCATCCCTCCTCAGCCTTCCTCTCCTCTGAAGACCCAGTGAGGGTGGAGCTCAGTCAGAGAGCTGTTGAGGGACTGGTTAGGAAGAACACTTCTACAGCCAGAGAGGTGAGAGGTCACACATGGTTTAGATGGTAAATATTTATGTCCCCTTAGAGGTTCATCACATCAGCTAAAGGGAATATATTCCATCATCTATGTTTATTTACATTAGTGCAAATTGTCCACTGATATTGGTGTAATTTCTCACCCCTTTTGGCTGTATGAAAGTTAATTTCCCCTCAGACACACACATTTGTTCTTTGATATAATGAAGGTCATTTGTGTCAAATGTACTTTTCCCCACTCATTCACCCCATCTCTTTACATTGCTGATGGATATTCGGTGGCCAGACTCAAATTCAGAACACAATGCCCATCCTGGCAGATCTAAACCTAATGCAGCTCATTGTGACTTTAGTGCATCCAGACCTAATGCAGCTTGGAGTGATCAGAAGTCACATTTAGGTGCCAGGTGTAACTGAGGCTGTAGATGCTCCATATCCATTACTTTGAGTGTTTTATATAATATGACTAAATGTGTTTATTTCTGTGTTGCAGGGGCAGTCAATAAATGGAACAGCAAGGCCACAGAACATGACATAAGCAGAGCTGTGGGAGACCACCTCAAGCCCCTGGTAGAGCCGGGGGTGGTGTTTACCACTCCACCACGCCTTCAGCAGGCTGGAAAAGTGGGATTGATCTGGTTGATCCATTTGAATCCTTTGACATATTGATTTCAACAAATGAACTGGGTTGGTTGAAAAGTGATACTAAACGTACATTCCATGCACTATTTTGACAGTGGAACATCTAATGATTTTATACTGTTTTTCATACTAAGATGGACCAAGAGTCTGTTGATTGGTCAGTCATTGGGTTAATATGTTTTGCAATATGTTCAAATCAAATCAAGCTTTATTTATACAGCACATTTCAGACATGGATGCAACACAATGAATTCACAGGAATAAACAAATATTTACCACAACAAACAAGATCAACAACTGAAAGACTAGTGAGCATTCTAAGGAAATTCCATTGATTCAAATATTAATTGGATGCAACATCCAACCCAAAATATCAGCTTGTTTTACAACACTGTTTGTTGTTAAGTTCCCCAGCAAGAAACCAGAAATGTCCCTTAATTAGATTTTTTTTTTTTTTTATTTAAAAATTCTAAAATGTTGCTCAAACAGACAGAGTTACTGACAACAACCACAATTGAATATTAACAACTGGGACATAAAAGACACCCACCATGAGACCCACTAAATCTGCCCAAGAAGAGGAAAACAAAAGAAAAACCCACACCAAACTTAAAGACAGGAAGCAAACCAAAAAGGTGGAGCAACTAAAGGTGTTGACTCTCCACATGTATCAAGATAACTGGAGCACTGGGCCAGACACTCTTAAATAGAACCTGGACCAGCTCAGGTGAAACACCTTCCCACTAACGAGATGGACAAGCCAGCACAGGTGTAACACATACTGACTAACGAGGTGACACCAATCAGTGCGTCCTACGTGCTAACGGGCTAGACGTGCTAGACGGGCTAACGAGCTAGACGTGCTAACGATCTACACGTGCTAACGAGCTACACGTGCTAACGAGCTACACGTGCTAACGAGCTACACTTGCTAAAGTCCAACCTCAAAACATAAATGGAAAAACCAAAGCCTGAAACACCTTCCCCCTTAGACAAATATATCCTATATTTTTGTTGGACAAGTTTGCTCACCACCAACAGAAAACAACTTCCATTTCTCATTATAATCAACTACAATGCTTCACCTTCACCAATATAAACATGGTGTCTACTGGCTGTCAACAATTAAAAACAAGAAAAAAAACACGTATTTCTAAATAATAATATACACAATCATATAATTTCTATAGAATCCCCCCCCCCGAAAATAAGCAATTTTTCCCACAAAACAAAACTTTTTGACTGCCAACCCTTGAGACAATCAGCAACCAAGTTGTCCTCACCACAGACATGTCTGATTTCAAGAGGAAACTCTTGCAATATCCGTAGTAACTTTCCACCTCACTGTGGAGCTTCTCTCTCTTTTCAGGTTCACTAGATAGGCATGTTGTTGGATCAGGGCCCAGTCCCCAATGTCATGCTCTAGTACATTTGGGTTGGCACATCTGCGAATTAACCCTGATATTATAAAAGCAGGGCAACAATGTCAATATAATTGTACCAAAAATTGTCAGTTGGTTGCGTAAATAATTATGATTACTAAATGTTACATGAAATGTAAATATGAAAAATTTGGTTGCATAGTCTTATTTTCAGTCTCCTCAATTACATTTTGCTAGGTGGGATAGCCCCAATGTCAAAACACAGTTTTAACGTGTCCAAATCAATAACCAATATGCAGAAACAGTTTGGGATAAATCGAAAACCTAAACATAAAATGTGCTATTTACACAAACATCTGCCACAATAATCATATTACTTGTATTTATTTAAACAAGCACCTTATAAACTGCACAAGTAGCAATAAAATACTGATATCGATTAGGGGGGAAATCAGGTTGTACGTGCTGTTGAAACTAACACAACCAAAAAAAACACATGGAAATGGGAGATATATTTTACCTCACTGGTTAGAGGACAACCTGCAGAAGACAGTCAGCTACATTTTGGAGTAATACATTTAAATGTAGGGGTCGCTAAACAAAGGAACACAACACTTATTTGTCATAACTCATCGATATCATGCTAAAATCCTTTGTGTGACAGAAGGGAGATGAGGTCGCATGTCCTGTTAAAACTAACAGCTCAAAAACCACACGGAATCTGCGAATAATGTGTACATCACTGGTTAGAGGACAATTTGTAGAAAACAGCTAGCTACATTTTGAAGTGTTGCATTTTGATTCAAGTGGGTCACCAACGTGGTAAGTGTAACACAGCTCTTTTTGTGTTAGTCACTTTTTGTTAAATCACATAAATAGTAACTCTTCCATTTCAGAGCCTGGATTTTTCCCAAGGCTAATATCCATATCACGCTGAAATCAATTGAATGGGGTAAACGTTTAGGGTTCTACATTGTGAAATTCCTTAAAATACTCCTACTATGTTAAAACATTCTACATTGTGACATTATTTCATTGATATCATGAAACAACTCCTTAATGTATTTTCTGATGTTTAATCAGAGATCTTTTATCAGAGTATCTCTTGTCACACTGATCACAGCTATAAGATTTCTCTCCTGTGTGTGTTCTCTGGTGTAGCGTCAGACTGCTAGATGCAGAAAAACTCTTCCCACATTGACCACAACTATAAGGTTTCTCTCCAGTGTGTGTTCTTTGGTGTAATGTCAGCTGGCCAGATTGACCAAAACTCTTCCCACATTGACCACAGCTATAAGATTTCTCTCCTGTGTGTGTTCCCTGGTGTTGAGTCAGATGGCAAGATCGACCAAAACTCTTCCCACATTGATCACAGCTATAGGGTTTCTCTCCTGTGTGTGTTCTCTGGTGTTGAGTCAGCTGGCCAGATTGACCAAAACTCTTCCCACATTGATCACAGCTATAAGATTTCTCTCCTGTGTGTATTCTCTGGTGTTGAGTCAGATGGCAAGATCGACCAAAACTCTTCCCACATTGATCACAGCTATAAGGTTTCTCTCCTGTGTGTGTTCTCTGGTGTAATGTCAGCTGGCCAGATTGAACAAAACTCTTCCCACATTGATCACAACTATAGGGTTTCTGTCCTGTATGTATTCTCTGGTGCACTGTCAGATCGCTAGATTGACCAAAACTCTTCCCACATTGACCACAGCTATAAGATTTCTCTCCTGTGTGTGTTCTCTGGTGTAAAGTCAGAGAGCCAGATGTAGTAAATCTCTTCCCACATTGAGTACAGCTAAATGGTTTCTCTCCTGTGTGGATTCTTTGATGAATTTTAATGCCTGCTGAGGAGGTGAATCTCTTCCCACAGTCAAAGCAGCAGTGAATTCTCTTCCCTGT
Organism: Salmo trutta; assembly: GCF_901001165.1. Lineage (NCBI taxonomy): Eukaryota > Metazoa > Chordata > Actinopteri > Salmoniformes > Salmonidae > Salmo > Salmo trutta. The sequence goes on along the minus strand of NW_021822911.1, from coordinate 11,140,877 downwards.
GGATCTCTGCAGGTGTTTCTTGAGGTGTTCTGATTTGGAGGGACTCTTCTCTGCCTCTTCAGCATCATGAGGTTGTTGAGGCTCCCCAGAGGATCCACGATAGTCACTTCTCTCTCCTGTGTCAACAACAAAGTCAGACAGATGGTTCAAGGCCCACAACAGCGGAAATCCACTGTAAAAGGTAATGCCAACAGCGTAGCCATGATGTTGTACAACAATTGACGTCTGTAATGAATGTTAAAATTATTTGACAATTGTCTTAAAATGAGCAAGAAAAGTCATATTTTGTGTTGTTTTCACATTAGTAGTAACATCAATGATTGTAGGCTAGAAATATGTTATTAATGTTGTTGAAACTCTAAGCAGTGTGCCAGACTGGTTCCAGGTCATCTTCAAGTCTCTGCTAGGTAAAGCCCGCCTTATCTCAGCTCGCTGGTCACCATAGCAGCACCCACCCGTACACGCGCTCCAGCAGGTATATCTCACTGGTTACCCCCAAAGCCAATTCTTATTTTGGCCGCCTTTCATTCCAGTTCTCTGCTGCCAATGACTGGAACGATCTGCAAAAATCACTGAAGCTGGAGACTCATATCTCCCTCACTAGCTTTAAGCACCAGCTGTCAGAGCAGCTCACAGATCACTGCACCTGTACATAGCCCATCTGTAAACAGCCCATCCAACTACCTCATCCCCATACTGTATTTATTTATTTATCTTGCTCCTTTGCACCCCAGTATCTCTACTTGCACATTCATCTTCTGCACATCTACCATTCCAGTGTTTAATTGCTATAATGTAATTACTTAGCCACCATAGCCTATTTATTGCCTTACCTCCCTTATCCTACCTCATTTGCACACACTGTATATAGACTTTGTACTGTATTATTGACTAATTGATTGTATGTTTGTTTATTCCATGTGTAACTCTGTTGTTGTATGTGTCAAACTGCTATGCTTTATCTTGGCAGTTGCAAATGAGAACTTGTTCTCAAGTAGCCTACCTGGTTCAATAAAGGTGAAAGATTTTCTTCAAATCTGAAAACGTTGTGAAGCAACTAAAGCAGCTAAAGCTCCCAATTCCTGAAGAACATCAGTGATGTGTTGTACCCACAGCCACTATTAAAACCGTGGATTGATGGCAGCATTCGCGCAAAACTGAAAAGCGCGAACCACTGCTTTTAATCAGGGCAAGGCGACCGGAAACATGACCGAATACAAACAGTGTAGCTATTCCCTCAGCAAGGCAATCAAACAAGCTAAGCATCAGTATAGACACAAAGTAGAGACGCAATTCAACGGCTTAGACACCAGAGGTATGTGACAGGGCCTACAGTCTATCACGGACTGCAAAAGAAAAACCAGCCCCGTCGCGGACCCCGATGTCTTGCTCCCAGACAAACTAAACAACTTCTTTGCTCGCTTTGAGGACAATACAGTGCCACCGACACGGCCCGCTACCAAAACCTGCGGACTCTCCTTCACTGCAGCCAACGTGAGTAAAACATTTAAATGTGTTAACCCTCGCAAGGCTGCCGGCCCAGACGGCATCCCTAGCCGCGTCCTCAGAGCATGTGCAGACCAGCTGGCTGGTGTGTTTACGGACATATTCAATCAATCCCTATCCCAGTCTGCTGTTCCCACATGCTTCAAGAGGGCCACCATTGTTCCTGTTCCCAAGAAAGCTAAGGTAACTGAGCTAAACGTCAATCGCCCCGTAGCACTCACTTCCGTCATCATGAAGTGCTTTCAGAGACTAGTCAAGGATCATATCACCTCCACCCTACCTGACACCCTAGACCCACTCCAATTTGCTTACCGCCCCAATAGTTCCACAGACGATGCAATTGCAATCACACTGCCCTAACCCATCTGGACAAGAGGAATACCTATCTAAGAATGCTGTTCATCGACTCCAGCTCAGCATTTAACACCATAGTACCCTCCAAACTCGTCATTAAGCTCAAGACCCTGGGTCTCAACACCGCCCTATGCAACTGGGTCCTGGACTTTCTGATAGGCCGCCCCAGGTGGTGACGGTAGGAAACAACATCTCCACCCCGCTGATCCTCAACACTGTGGTTCACCCCGCTATCATCCAGAAGGCGTGGTCAGTACAGGTGCATCAAAGCTGGGACCGAGAGACTGAAAAACAGCTTCTGTCTCAAGGCCATCAGACTGTTAAACAGCCATCACTAGCACAGAGAGGATGCTGCCAACATACTGACTCAAATCTATAGCCACTTTAATAATAAAAAATTGGATGTGATAAATGTATCACTAGTCACTTTAAACAATGCCACTTTATATAATGTTTACATATCCTACATTACTCATCTCATATGTATATACTGTACTCTATACCATCTACTGCCTCTTGCCTATGCCGTTCGGCCATCGCTCATCCATATATTTATATGTACATATTCTTATTCATTCCTTTACACTTGTGTGTATTAGGTAGTTGTTGTAAAATTGTTAGATTACTTGTTAGATATTACTGCACGGTCGGGAACTAGAAGCACAATCATGTCTCTACACTCGCATTAACATCTGCTAGCCATGTGTATGTGACCAATAACATTTTATTTTATTTGGTACAACTCAGACGAGTGCTCTGAAATCAGAGTAAATAGCCAGAGCGAATTTATGAAAGCACCCGAATGTCCATTGAGAAAGCACAACGACTATACCATTTAGCTAAGCTAAGAATGACGGGAATAATCAAGTCAATAAACGTTGGGTAGTTAGATAGATAGAATAAAGTAAATATACTGGCAAGTTTGATGTATAAGTAGCCAACTAACGTTAGGTAGCTAGATAACATAGCGGTACATACTGCTGTAATAACATGCTAACACATTGTCAGCCAAAAAAACGTGTAAGGTATTGTAACGACCCGGTATTGTGTTCTGTGTTCGTGGGTGTGTTATGGTTCTCATGGCTACTAGCAGGGGTTGAATGTGTCAGGACAGAGGGAAGGGGTGGGGGGTATGATGGGTAATCCCGCGGGATTTGGAAATGCATAAATAGGGATTACTGTCTCATCTCTTTCTCTCTTTCTGTTCGGGCCTTGATCTCTTCTTATGGGGGTGACCCTTAACCCGACATGGTGTAATTGTGTACGTTCGGTATTTAGCGGCGTGGGTTGTGGCCACAACAATAGCCCAGTTTAGGAATAAACCTGTGTTCTAACCTGCACACCTGAAGTCCGTCTCTTTTCCTTTTATGACCCAGCCGGGTCATTACATTGGTGTCAGAAGTGCTTTCGAACTACGGGATCGAGACTAGGCGAGTTAGCTGTTCAGTATAGGCCGGGTTGGATTTAGCGTAACTCGCATCTACGGTCATGATGCTTGGGGCGAGGCAGAAAATTAAGGAAGAGTCGGACAAAGTGTCCGTTGTGGGCTCGGGGGTACCCGGTCGGGAGGGTCGGGCGGCGACAGCCATAGATGAGCTGGAGAGCCACATGGCGGGAGTTAAATTGTCAGTCAGCAAGATGGCAGAACTGGCGGGTTTTCCTTCACTCCGCTCGAGAGCAGACGTCACGGCGACGGGGATATCGACGTCACCGGGTGCGGAAATGGCGGGGCCTGCGTATGTAAACAGAGATGGCGGCGGCCTATTGCCATTAGCCACGGTAGCGGCTAAACTACCAAAGTTCAATGGACAAGGTAAATGGGAAGTTTTTTTCACTCAATTCGAGTTGTTGGCTGCAGCCGGGAGGTGGTCTGACGAGACGAAAGCGTTACAGCTTGCCCTGAGCCTGGCAGAGGAGGCGTCGGAATGCCTGTTAACGCTAGCCCCGGACGAGAGGGGCGACTACGGTGCGCTAGTGGAGGCATTGGGGGGCCGTTTCGGCAGCGACGCGCAGCCCAACATGCTGCGGATTGAACTGAGTAACAAAAAGAGACTTCAGGGGGAATCATTAAAGGCGTTGGCAAGTGGTATTCTGAGCCTGACCAGGCGGGCTTATGCAACTATGCCGATTGGGGTGCAAGACGAGCTGGCACGGGACAGTTTTATTAGAGCGCTCTCTTCCACCGAACTGGGTAAGCATGTTCAGATGGCGGACCCACCATCTCTGCGGGCTGCAGTGGAGATAGCCAGGAAGAGGGAGCTGATCTGGGGGGAGGGAGTGAGAGTGGAAGTCGCCAGTCAACCAGAGGTGAGAGCAGCGGTGGCTGGGGTGCCAGGGGTCACGAAACCAGAGTGGGCCGACGAGTTGTGCGGGCTAGTCAAGACTGCTTCGCTTGTCATGGAGAGGGGCTCCAGGCAGCGTCGCAGTGTCAGCTCAACTCCTATTGTATGCTGGGGTTGTGGCCAGCCTGGCCACATTCAGCGGGAGTGTGGCAGATTACCCCGTCACCAGGGAAACGACGGCGGGTTCTCGCGCAGGGGGCAGCGCGGACCCACCCCCCCGCCCCCAAACCCACTGTAAGCAAAAGAGGTACCCAGCAGCGCAGACAAGAGGGTGGGGACCTGCTCCCCCAGGGTGTAGCTGCCGCCGTGTTTCCTAGTCCGGTAGTTGTGGTGGGACGTACCACCGTTGGGGACTTCTGTAATGTCATCGTCAAGGTGGAGGGGGTGGAATGTTTGGCCCTGGTCGACACGGGCTCTACAGTAACCCTGGTGAGACCAGACATACTACCTGTTGGGGTGCGGGTGGAGCCGACCCTTGTCCAGCTACGGACTGTCACGGGGGAGCTAGCCCCCATGTTAGGGAAGTGTCAGCTATCTGTGACTGTGGGGGGGAGAACTGTGGGGTGTCCGGCATGGGTAGCAGCGGTGCAGGACCCCTGTATACTGGGAATGGACTTTTTGAAAAACTGTGGGGCTCAGTTGGACTTAGCGTCGGGCACTTTGAGGCTGTCGGGGGGGCCCACAGTGGGAATGTCGACTTCGGGAGGGCCAGCAGGGGGCAGGGCTGTCCCTCCGTCTTCCTCCAAGCTTGCAGAAACTCCACCGGTCATCCCGGCTGCTCCCTTGGTCGTTGTGCCATTCCAGCAGCTGTCTCCGGCGGCGACGGCCTTCACTCCCCATCATGGTGCAAGCACAGGCAGCTCAGTAGCCCAAAACACACTGGCTCCTTCACCCCATCAGCCCGACGGGGGGAAGGAGGAAGCTATAGACGCCGTTGAGGCTGTGTGGCTGAAGAACTGTCAGGGTCTGGATGAGGGACAACAGAGACAGTTAAAGCAGCTGCTGTTGGACTTTAAAGATAGCTTCGCTTGGGGGGAAGATGAGGTAGGACAAACGCACCTAGTTCAGCACGAAATAGACACTGGGGACGCCCGACCCATTAAAATTCGGCCCCGTCGTATTCCCCTTGCCAGGAGGGAAGCAGCAGACACAGCTATTGTTGACATGTTGCGGGCTGATTTCATTGAGCCATCAGATAGCCCATGGTCCGCGCCGGTCGTCATGGTGCCTAAGAAAGGGGGTAAACTTAGGTTTTGTGTTGACTACAGGGGCCTAAATTCTATCACCACTAAAGACTCTTATCCCCTACCGAGGATTGATGAGTCGCTAGACCACGTGAGAGGGTCCTCGTGGTTCTCCTCCCTTGATCTGCGCAGTGGCTACTGGCAGGTGCCCCTCTCGCCAGGGGCACGTGAAAAAACGGCCTTCTCCACAGATAGGGGCCATTGGCAGTTCAAGGTGCTGTGCTTCGGGCTCTGTAATGCTCCTGCCACCTTTGAGAGGCTCATGGACAGAGTGCTGGCGGGGGTTCCGAGAGACGAGTGTGTTGTGTACCTAGACGACATATTGGTGCACGGCACATCGTTTGAGGGGGCACTGGGGGCAATTCGGCGAGTGTTGGAGAGGATCTCGGGGGCAGGGCTAAAATTGCATCCGGGAAAGTGCCATTTTATGCAAAGGAAGGTGGCGTTCCTGGGGCATCAGCTGGGTGGTGAGGGCATCAGTACGATGCCAGACAAGGTAGAGGCTGTGAGGGGGTGGCCAGTTCCAGGGGGGAAAAAAGAGGTTAAGAGCTTCCTGGGGCTGGCATCCTACTATCGTAGGTTTGTGAAGGGGTTTGCGGGGGTGGCGGCTCCTTTGAACCACCTTCTCAAGGAGGACACTGTTTTTCAGTGGACCGAAGAGCACCAGCGGGCGTTTGAGGCCCTCAAACGTGCCCTGATGGAGGCTCCTGTCCTGGCCTCACCAGACCCGAACCGTCCGTTCATCCTGGACACCGACGCAAGCAATGAGGGTTTGGGGGCTGTGCTGGCTCAGCGTGGTCCTGATGGGGAACACGTAGTAGCTTATTACAGCAGAACTTTTGATAAGGCTGAGAAACGCTACTGCGTGACAAGGAGAGAGCTTTTGGCTGTCGTGGCAGCAGTACGCCATTTCAAGTACTACCTGGGGGGCCTGCCGTTTGTGGTCCGGACGGATCACTCCGCCCTGCAGTGGCTTCTCTCCTTCAAGGAGCCAGAGGGTCAGATTGCCCGCTGGCTGGAGGAGCTGCAACCCTACGACTTCCAGGTGGAGCACAGAGCCGGCCTTCGCCACAGCAATGCAGACGCCTTGTCCCGCCGCCCGTGTGCTGAGGATGGCTGTGGGTACTGCGCCAAACGGGTGGAGCGAGAGAGAGAACTGTGCAGGGAGGAGGGAGTCACCGCCACGGTGAGTCAGCTGAGGGTGACAGAGTGCCGAGAGCTTGAGGCTGTGGACGTTGGGGAGTGGAGGCGTCGCCAGGAGGAGGACGCAGAGCTGCGTCCTGTGCTGCGGTGGGTGGAAGAGAGAAGACGACCGCCGTGGGGGGAAGTAGCCCCTCTATCACCAGTCACCAAGGGTCTGTGGGCTAAATTCACAGTCCTTAGAGTGGCTGAGGGAGTGCTCCAGAGGGGGTGGAAAAAGCCAGCGACTGGAGAAATTACGTGGCAGGTAGTGGTGCCCAAAAGGCTGCAGGGGAGCGTGTTACAGCAGCTTCACGGGGGAGTTGGCGCAGGGCATTTTGGGGTCTCCAAAACGTTAAAGCGCGTGCGTAAAGGCTTCTATTGGGCCAGGCACAGGAGGGATGTTGAGGACTTTTGTAGGCAGTGCGACGAGTGTGCTGCTAAAAAAGGACCTCCAGGTCAGTCACACGCCCTCCTACAACAATTCCCAGTAGGGGAGCCCATGGAGAGACTGGGGGTAGACATAGTGGGGCCGTTTCCAACCACAGACAGCGGTAACAGGTGGATTCTAACCGCTATGGACTACTTCACCAAGTGGCCGGAGGCTTACGCTCTCCCAGACCAGGAGGCAGCGACAGTAGCTGATGCGTTGGTGGGGGGAATAATCAGTCGGTTTGGGGTGCCACAGTCTATTCACAGCGACCAGGGGAGAAACTTCGAGTCACGGGTGTTCTCAGAGTTGTGTAGACGGTTAGGCGCGGAGAAGACGCGCACTACGCCACTTCACCCCCAGAGTGATGGGCTGGTGGAAAGATTTAACAGAACGTTAGCACAGCAGCTGGCCATCGTTACCTCAAAACACCAGAGAGATTGGGACACCCACTTACCGTTTATTCTTATGGCATGTAGGTCGGCTGTTCAAGAATCGACTGCGTGCTCCCCAGCGCTACTAATGTTAGGTCGTGAGTTGCGCACCCCAGCCGAACTGACGTTTGGTCACCCTCCTGATAATGACGACGGGGTTTTGCCTGGCCCGAACTATGTGTGTCGTCTGCAGAACCGGTTAGAAGCGGCTCACACCTTCGCAAGAGAGCAACTCGAGAACGCAGGGGTCCGCCAAAAGCGCCACTACGACTCGCGCGCTAGGGGGAGGCACTTTGGAGCGGGAGAATGTGTGTGGCTTCACAACCCCACGCGCAAGAAGGGGCGGTGCCCAAAGCTGGACAGTGCATGGGTGGGGCCGTGTCTGGTGATAGAGAGAGTGGGGGAGGTGACGTACCGGGTGGAGGTCCCCCCACGGAGCAGGAAGGTGGTGGTCCACCGGGACCGATTGGCACCCTACAGAGGGAGGAAAACGATAGGAAATGGGAGTGAGGTCTCTGATGTGAGCCCACGGGAACAGTCTAACGAGGAGACTCTAGCGCAACCTGAGCCTGGGATGGGGGCTGCTTCTTCAGAGGGCGCTGGAAATGACATTGGGGCAGATGAGTGTTCTGGGGGTTCACCGGTGAGAGCCACGGGGAGGCCCAAGAGACTGATGCGACCTCCGGGTCGTTTTAAGGATTTTGTTGTGTAACCCTAGGGGCTAGGGTTTAGAAAGGGGGGGGCTATGTAACGACCCGGTATTGTGTTCTGTGTTCGTGGGTGTGTTATGGTTCTCATGGCTACTAGCAGGGGTTGAATGTGTCAGGACAGAGGGAAGGGGTGGGGGGTATGATGGGTAATCCCGCGGGATTTGGAAATGCATAAATAGGGATTACTGTCTCATCTCTTTCTCTCTTTCTGTTCGGGCCTTGATCTCTTCTTATGGGGGTGACCCTTAACCCGACATGGTGTAATTGTGTACGTTCGGTATTTAGCGGCGTGGGTTGTGGCCACAACAATAGCCCAGTTTAGGAATAAACCTGTGTTCTAACCTGCACACCTGAAGTCCGTCTCTTTTCCTTTTATGACCCAGCCGGGTCATTACAGTATATTATTTAATATATGTTGGGTAGTTAGTTAACTATATTCTATCTAAGGTAACTTATTTGAAAAGTAATTATTTTATTACATTGCTCAACATTTTCTTAACATTTGCCATAATTAGTTAAAGCAATGAATTTGTATCGGCTCTCGTTGGACTTCGGCAAAATATTTTCCGCCATTTTCTTCCAATCTGAAAACAATGTGAAGTCACGCCCATTTCCTGAAGAATTGCATTATGGGCCCTAACGTACTGCGTGTTTACGTCATATTTTGGTGAATTTAGTACGACATCCGGGAACTTTTGGCATACTAACTATATCATACTATGACCAATAAGCATACTATATACTCAATTCACATCACAAATAGTACGGTTACTATGAGTATTCTAACACAGCTAATGACTTATCAACAGCTCTAACAATTTGACCCCCACAGGAAATCTACACTGGCAGTTATAGAAAGACCCATTTACTATATAACCATTGATTCTTGAAGAATATAACTTATAAATGCCTCAAATGTTTAAACTGTATTACCCCATCAGAAACCAAAACATTAGCTTGTATAACGCCACTGTTTGTAAAACAAGCACTGTAAAGCCTTGAAATATTGTTAAAAACGATCATTTTGACCTTATGGATTGCCAATCTTTGTATTTATAGTGTAGTCAATTCAGGGGGTAGTCCTGAGCTGAACTCAAACCTGGGTCCAGCGACTGTCAAGCCAACACCTTATAACTGTTATGCCATGATGTCTGAACTTCTTGACGAGGTCATTAGGTTTTGGGTTACGGTTGCTACAATAGCTTTCTCTATGCATTTGAGAGTGGTTACATTTCTCCAGCCCCCATTCCTCAGCTGTTTACCAAACCAAGTCTCAGGGCTGACAATTTCTTGCTATTTAAATCCTAGGTTACCCCTATAAAATAGCCGCACCTCTATCAACCAATCTGCAGTTCATACAATAACAAAGCTGTCATTCCACCACTAGTTTGGTTATAAGATGATGGGGCTGGAGAAATGAAACTACTCTCAAATTCATAGACAGACCTACGGATGCAAGCACTGACCATCCATGATATCAACATTACAGTTTTAACCATGTTGAGGCTATACAGTGTTGGTTTACATTGTTTCTAAACATTGGAGTAAAAAAAAAGCTTATTTAGGGTTATGATGGGGTACAACAGTTGAACTAAGCTCATGAGGCATGTGTTATATTCTTCAAGAATCAATGGTTATAAATAAATAATTAAAGTCTAAATATGGATGTAGCTATTGCATATTTCCCCTTTAACACCACACATCAGTTCAACAACTGCAGAGTTTGCGCCTCTGTTTTTAAGACAGTACTTACTAGTGTTAATCAGGGTCCGTTTATCGTTAGAACCATTGGATGCCTTAAGATGCGTTTGGGAAACCGAGCCCAGAAATCCAGTTTCATCCTCTTCATCCTCGTCTTCCTCTAATGTGACAGTCATCTCCCCCTCCTCCTCTTTCACCCCAAAAACTGCATCCTCCTCTTCCTCCTCTCCTTTTACTGTAACATCCTCCTCCTCTTTCACTCTGAACGCGTCTTCCTCTTCTTTCACTGAAACGTCTTTCTCTTCTTCTTTCACTGTAACAGCCTCACCCTCTACTTGTTTTTGTATTGTAACATCCTCTTCTTCCTCTTCCTCTTTCACGACAACGTTCAGCCACAGTCCTTCTTTCTCCGTCCAGCAGACCTCCTCTTCTTTAACAGGAGGAGAGTAGCTTAGTGAACTCATGGTCGGGGATGTTAGCTAGCTAGGCTAATGCTAACTTAACCAGCCCGCTAGCTGATTAATAACAACACCATAAATATGATAATAAATCGGATAACTAACTAGACGACAGAAGTGGGTTTAAAACACAGTGGCTAATATACACTAAAGCGTCTAAAGAGCTTTATTGTTTCGGCTATTTTGTCTAGCAAGCTACCGAGGTGGCTGACGAACTGTTGCTACTGTTGAAAGAAGAGTTCCGTCCACTAGATAATACGTCACACCAACAGCATTGCGTTAAATTCCCAGACCGCCATCTGCTGACTGGAGTGGGTAACGCAGTTTAGTAAAAGGTATATTTAATTTTCTGACAAAAAGTTAAAGGGTAGGTATCAGGGACGTCGCTAAGCCTAAAATAATCATTACCCCCCCCCAAATAAATCAATATCAGTCAATACATTTTTTCTGTGATTTATTTTTTTCGTCAACCGTTCCATCGTATCTTAAACTTCTTACCGGGCAGCACTAGGACCAGGGGAGGCTGCTGCTGCACTAGTGACTGTTAGACTTTCTTCAGCAAAGATGGCGGACAGAAATACTAGGAGAGAGGGGTACCCCTACACAGAACTGATCTGGATCAAAGATGGCGGACAGAAACACTAGGAGAGAGGGGTACCCCTACACAGAACTGATCTGGATCAAAGATGGAGGACAGAAATACTAGGAGAGAGGGGTACCCCAACACAGAACTGAACTGGATGAAAGATGGCGGACAGAAATACTAGGAGAGAGGGGTACCCCTACACAGAACTGAACTGGATCAAAGATGGCGGACAGAAACACTAGGAGAGAGGGGTACCCCTACACAGAACTGAACTGGATCAAAGATGGCGGACAGAAACACTAGGAGAGAGGGGTACCCCTACACAGAACTGAACTGGATCAAAGATGGCGGACAGAAATACTAGGAGAGAGGGGTACCCCTACACAGAACTGATCTGGATCAAAGATGGCGGACAGAAATACTAGGAGAGAGGGGTACCCCTACACAGAACTGAACTGGATCAAAGATGGCGGACAGAAATACTAGGAGAGAGGGGTACCCCTACACAGAACTGAACTGGATCAAAGATGGCGGACAGAAATACTAGGAGAGAGGGGTACCCCAACACAGAACTGAACTGGATCAAAGATGGCAGACAGAAAAACTAGGAGAGAGGGGTACCCGAACACAGAACTGAACTGGATCAAAGATGGCGGACAGAAATACTAGGATGGAAGCAAATGTAAGGGATTATAACGTCATAACGAATCATGCAGAAACATGTACAGTTGACAGGAATGTTAGTTAGCTGGGCTAGCTTTATGGGTGTTGTGACATGAGTATGTAATTGTAATTCTGGTTGTTTTAGGGACTCCTGAAAGAACCAGCAAACCAGGCGGGCGTTTTGTGAAACAGTGGATGTATAGAATCTAGCTAGCTGAAGAATGTACTGCAAATTGAATGTACAATTTTGTAAGCTTGCCTTGCTGATATTTGCCATGCAGATAGATGAAATAACGTAGCTAGCTATGTTCTTGCTTATTGTGCAGTGGATGATTAAAATACCTGTATGCCTATGGATGTGTAGCTAGCTATCTAGCCGATCTGTGTATGGACCCAAACGTTTGCTATACATATTAGTTCAGAACCTATGAACCTCAGCTATCATAGCAAGTTGTATCAACTTCAAAACAGCCTGAATGACATTAATGAAGCCTATGGATTGAGTAGAATATAATATCATGTTGTGCCAAGGATGCAAGTCGTATATACATGTAGTTATTACCATGCATGAGATCCCCACATTGTAGCCTGTACATTTAATATATTCACTGATCATGTACTCTACCTTGGCAAATAAAGGTGCAGTTTAGGTATGAATGTCTTTGAGATTATTTTTCAGTCATATCCAATACCAGGAGTATCAAATTCCAGTCTTTGAATGATGCTGTGTCTGCATGTATGTATTACAATTATACACTTCAACAGTGTTTACCAATCTTGGTCCTGGGACATCAATGGTTACACATTGTAACTAATAGACTAGAAACAGGATTTAACTAGTTAATTCATATATACAGAAATATAATGTTAAAAAACAGAACACTACACTTCCTATGCATCATGTAAATACTCTAACACTGGTTCATCTCAACATCTAATGCCCTTCATCTGCATTGATCTGATAAACACAGGATAGGTGGAGTATTTCATCACATTACACTTCATTTCAACCAGTAGAGAATGTGAAACGCTTTATTGAAAAGCTCATTATCCAAGTGTTATAAATACAAGTTCAATCTGTCCTTCAATGCACATCTGTTGTGCATTATAAAAACAGAGGAAGAAAGAGGAGGAGGTGAGAGAGGTGTAAAAGACAGAAAGGGAAAGAGGTAAGCACATAGGAGCAGGGAAGGCAGTACATGATTAATGAATCACAGTGCTACATAAATATTCTCTCAGTTCATCACAATTACATAATAGTGTCTCTCGTCGGCCCAAAGGTTCTTAAAAGCAGGTGAGGTGGCGATGATGGGACTGGGGGTTGGCATCCTCTCACATCAAAACATATCTGCAGACGAGAGACAGATGGAGAGAGAGAGCATGTTTAAACCTTGTGTTTTTATTTTTTATTCTGACATTGTTAGTCATCAAACAGGAAGTGAAATGCAAAACTGACCTTGGATCATTAACTCTGGGACTACTGCATCTCTATCTGTATTTCAAGGTAAAGCATCTCTTTAATAATACTTCCTGTATAATATAAACTGACCTGGGATCATTAACTCTGGGACTACTGCATCTCTGTCTGTATTTCAATGTAAAGCATCTCTTTAATAATACTTCCTGTTGACCTGACCAAGTGACCTCTCACCTCTGATCATGCTGTGCCCTCTATGTAGCCAGTTCAGATGCAGGAGGAGTTCACCGACACAGCTGATATAACCTAGAGGATTTAGGGAGAAGAGGAGAGAGGGATGAAGTGAAGGAGAGAGACTATTATTGAGAAAATAAGGTAGTTAAAGCAACAGTGTTCAACAGGAATCTGTGTGTGGCCTCACCTGGTGTCCACACCACACTAAGTGGCTGCAGAGACTTTATGTTGAAAAACATGAATGGACACATGAGGACAAACAATATAGTGTAGTTATAGAAATAATGAAGTGTCTTACTATTCTCCATGGTTGGCCCTCTTGCCTATTTTTTGAAGGTGGAAGGAGCCACAGTTATACACCTGAACCTGCTTACTGCACAACACAATCCATCAATCAGATTGATACATGGGTTATAGGGTGTCTAATTGTTCTACATTTTTTCAATATGGGTGATTTAAAATAGTCTGTTTTGTTTTTGTACAGACATCACACCCTTTCCTACACAGCACCCTCACCTGACAAGTAGAAATCAAAGGGAGAGAAACTGTGAATTGAATAACTCCAGTTGACATAGCTCAGTAAATGGAAGAATACTCTTATTGCAATGTGAATGGCTCTTAAAATAGCTTTTGGTTGTGCATAGTGTAGTCTATGGTGTTGCCAGGGAACAGCACCCTCTTTGAAGAAGTAGGAGGTGAAGATCTCCTGCACACGGATTGCCTCTCTTGCTGCGTTGTTGGACCTCATCCTTGAAGCATCCTGCAGAGCACCAGACTCCTCCTCTGGCACACGGCGGTGAGCTGCTGATCCCCTCCTGGTCCTTGGTCACCCAACCTTGCAGTGTCCTACAAGGTAACTGTAGGCAATCGTTTTGAAGGAATCTCCAGTTACAGGGTCTCTGTAGGAATATGAAAGACAATGTAATTATTAGACTGTTACATCACCAGGTCATTGTGGATTACTAAAGTATAATATCCCTGATAACAAATCATGATAACATTGGATTGATAGATGCATGGGCACACATATGTACATGTGTAGCATGTGACAATAACAGGATCATATCAAGCATGGCATCACAAATGAATACATAAATACCACTTGAAGCTTGATGAGTTGATCATTTGAATCAGCTGTGCAGTGTGACGGCAAAAACAACAATGTGCCCCTCTGAGTCCCCAGGACTGAGAACCACTGCTCTTCATTGGGACCTCTTCATATGTAGACTGGCTTTCATAGAGCTCTTTATCTGAGGACAGAAAACCTCACAAGAAACAGACTTCATTATAGTCAAATTACACCACACTGAATATTATGTTACTATTATCTCCATCCTCACTTCTAGGGACAGGAACTACACAAAAGTACCTGCCCTATCCAGAATAGCCTCCTCTCTCACTGACAGTGCTATCCTTTCACCCTCCTCCATGGCTGTTCTACATTTGGAGTTTGTTTTTTACAGTGATAAATAGATATCTAGCTGGTCAGATGTTAAAGAGGTGGTTGATCATCAGGAGTCTGATGTTAAAGAGGTGGTTGATCATCAGGAGTCAGATGTGAAGGAGGAGGTTGATCATCAGGAGTCTGATGTTAAAGAGGTGGTTGATCATCAGGAGTCAGATGTGAAGGAGGAGGTTGATCATCAGGAGTCAGATGTGAAGGAGGAGGTTGATCATCAGGAGTCAGATGTGAAGGAGGAGGTTGATCATCAGGAGTCAGATGTGAAGGAGGAGGTTGACCATCAGGAGTCAGATGTGAAGGAGGAGGTTGATCATCAGGAGTCAGATGTGAAGGAGGAGGTTGATCATCAGGAGTCAGATGTGAAGGAGGAGGTGGATCATCAGGAGTCAGATGTGAAGGAGGAGGTTGATCATCAGGAGTCAGATGTGAAGGAGGAGGTTGATCATCAGGAGTCAGATGTGAAGGAGGAGGTTGATCATCAGGAGTCAAATGTGAAGGAGGAGGTTGATCATCAGCAGTCAGATGTGAAGGAGGAGGTTGATCATCAGGAGTCAGATGTGAAGGAGGATGTTGATCGTCAGGAGTCAGATATGAAGGAGGAGGTTGATGATCAGGAGTCAGATGTGGAGGAGGAGGTTGATGATCAGGAGTCAGATGTGAAGGAGGAGGTTGATCATCAGGAGTCAGATGTGAAGGAGGAGGTTTATCATCAGGAGTCAGATGTGAAGGAGGAGGTTGATCATCAGGAGTCAGATGTGAAGGAGGAGGTTGATCATCAGGAGTCAGATGTGAAGGAGGAGGTTGATCATCAGGAGTCAGATGTGAAGGAACAGGTTGATCATCAGGAGTCAGATGTGAAGGAGGAGGTTGATCATCAGGAGACAGATGTGAAGGAGGAGGTTGATCATCAGGAGTCAGATGTGAAGGAGGAGGTTGATCATCAGCAGTCAGATGTGAAGGAGGAGGTTGATCATCAGGAGTCAGGTGTGAAGGAGGAGGTTGATCATCAGGAGTCAGATGTGAAGGAGGAGGTTGATCATCAGGAGTCAGATGTGAAGGAGGAGGTCGATCATCAGGAGTCAGATGTGAAGGATGAGGTTGATCATCAGGAGTCAGATGTGAAGGAGGAGGTTGATCATCAGGAGTCAGATGTGAAGGAGGAGGTTGATCATCAGGAGTCAGATGTGAAGGAGGAGGTTGATCATCAGGAGTCAGATGTGAAGGAGGAGGTTGATCATCAGTGAACCTCTAGGATTGTGGCTGGGCTGGCGTTTACACTTCCAGCTTGGTCATATATTTTGATACATTGAATGTTGATATTGTGAACCTATGTTATATATTTGTACCTCCTGTTTCAGGAAGTGATGTCACTGAGTACTGCCACTATATATACCGTGCATTCGGAAAGTATTCAGACCCCTTCACTTTTTCCACATTTTGATACGTTACAGCCTTATTCTAAAATGTATTAAAAAAAATAAAAAATCCTCATCAATCACACAATACCCCATAATGACATCACAATACCCCATAATGGAAAAGTGAAAACAGGTTTTTATAAATGTTTCAAATGTAAAAAAAAAAAAACAACAACTGAAATATTCTTCAAAGTAGTCACCCTTTGCCTTGATGACAGCTTTGCACACTCTTGGCATTCTCTCAACCAGCTTCATGAGGTAGTCACCTGGAATTAATTTCAATTAACAGGTGTGCCTTGTTAAATGTTGATTTGTGGAATTTCTTTCCTTCTTAATGCATTTGAGCCAATCAGTTGTGTTGTGACAAGGTATGGGTGGCTCTCATGAGGATTGCCACAGGAAATGAAGACCCAGAGTTACCTCTGCTGCAGAAGATACGTTCATTAGAGTTAACCGCACCTCAGATTGCAGCCCAAATAAATGCTTCACAGAGTTCAAGTAACATACACATGTCAACATCAACTGTTCAGAGGAGACTGCGTGAATCAGGTCTTCATGGTTGAATTGCTGCATTCAAAAACACTGTTTACAAAAGCTTTGTCAAAGAACAAGAAGGCTGGCACACTGTTTACAAAAAAAAGCTTTTCTTTCAAAAACAAGGACATTTCTAAGTGACCCCAAACTGTTGAACTGTGTACATCTACATGATGTATTCTTACACCATTTAGGAGCAGTATAGACGTAGTCTGGTCATTATATACATCTACATGATGTATTGTTACACCATGTAGGATCAGTATAGACCTAGTCTGTTCATTATATACATCTACATGATGTATTGTTACACCATGTAGGAGCAGTATAGACCTAGTCTGTTCATTATATACATCTACATGATGTATTGTTACACCATGTAGGAGCAGTATAGACCTAGTCTGTTCATTATTGTAACGCAAGTTGTCATGGAGAGAAGACCAAGGCGCAGCAGGTATGTGAATACTCATCTTTAATTAAAATAAAGGAGTAAATCATCCACTTAACAATACAAACAAAGTGACAACAGCTACAGTTCTGCAGGCTAGAAACGCAGTGCAAAAACAACCACCCACAACCCCAAAGAAAAACACACACACCTATATAGGACTTCCAATCAAAGGCAACTATACACACCTGCCTTCAATTGGAAGTCCAAATCATCCACCCAACATTTAACCAACACAAACATGCCACGTCCTGACCCCAAAACTAAAACACTAGCTCCATCTGCTGGTCAGGACGTGACAATTATATACATCTACATGATGTATTGTCACACCATGTAGGAGCAGTATAGACCTAGTCTGTTCATTATATGCATCTACATGATGTATTGTTACACCATATAGGAGCAGTATAGACCTAGTCTGTTCATTATATACATCTACATGATGTATTGTTACACCATGTAGGAGCAGTATATACCTAGTCTGTTCATTATATGCATCTACATGATGTGTTGTTACACCATATAGGAGCAGTATAGACCTAGTCTGTTCATTATATACATCTATGCACCACAGGAGAACCCAGAATTGAAGAGCGACACCACGGCTGTCTTTAAAGCTTTTATGTTGATCTGCTGCAATAGTATTATAAAAAGACAGGACAGGAACACATCAGTCTCCAATACAACGCCTGACAAGTTGTTCTTTCTCTCTCAGTGTTTTCTCAGACTCTCACAATCACACTCATACATAAAGCCATAATGTATAGTATAAAATAATAACCAGTCCTTAATACAAAGAATGTATAATCTTAATTCTTAGACAATAGAACCATACCTGCAATAGTATTATGAAAAGACAGGACAGGAACACATCAGTCTCCAATGCAACGCCTGACAAGTTGTTCTACACAGGAGCATGAAGAAAGGTAAAACACATATCCTGTCTCACATCCCCAATACATTGCTAGATACTTTCAGTGTTGATAGTAGCAAAATACAACAACTCATGTACAAAACCACTGCAACACAAACAAGTTACAACGTAAAATCGCCTTAGAGGGCAAAAACTACATCCCCCATAATGCACCACCATCACTAGTCGGCAGCTCAACTAGCCTTCTGCATCACAGAAAGTCATGCTAGCTAGCAACACTTTTAGCACTCTGTAACTATATTAATAACAACAATAAAACTCTGAAAGTTACGTGTTTCGATAGTCTCACATCCCCTTATAACAATATCTACAGCATTAACCTTGGGACGTTTTATTTATTTCACGTTACGGACTTCTACAAAGGAGTAATCTGCAACCCGTACCTTTCTCTCTCAGTGTTTTCTCAGACTGAGGAGAGCGGGAGCTAAGGGTAGTACCAGGGTGTTAGTAGGTGACGTAAGCACCCAGATAAAATAAAATACATTTAATGAAACAAAACCTGAAGATGTTAACATCATTCAGCTACTGTAGCTGCCTACCTAACATCAACAGGCATCACCAGTAGCGTAACAATTAAAATTAGAAACCAAAAGTAAAGTTCCTGGCGATCTGACTCCCCCCTTCTGTCTGAACTTGGAATATTCCTGTTCGCGGGCTTTGGCCACTGACCCTCAACCTGATTGTTCTGTTCTGCGTTGTGTACTATTCTAATAATTTGAAGTTTGCTGGAATAACCTTTTTAACTCTACTACATCTGCAGACGAGAGACAGATGGAGAGAGAGAGCATGTTTAAGCCTTGTGTTTTTAGATGTAAAGCATCTCTTTAATAATACTTCCTGTTGAGCTGACCAAGTGACCTCTCACCTCTGATCATGCTGTGCCCTCTATGTAGCCAGTTCAGATGCAGGAGGGGTTCTGTCGTGGACGAATCAGAATTAGTTGGGTAACATAGATAATTAAGATGTTTTATTTGTATAATATGCTTATTTGAGGTACTTGTCATTAGAAAGTGTCCATTGGACTCTGGTGTCTTTTCAGTTGCATGTCTACCTTAGCTGGGGCTCAGACACTTGGGGCCCAGAGAGGGGAGAGGTCAGACTTGTCGTCATGGGAATGTGTCTTTACCTATTCTTAAACCATGTGAAGGGATGCGTGATTAATGGGGAACCAATGACTTGTCTCCATAATGTCTGTGAGCAAGTCACTCCCACCTTTTCTTTATTGTGGGGAGGATTATGGCAGTAAATGGACCGTTGTATGTCCTCTCTTAGATCTCGTACTTATCCTGTGATAATATATGGCCTAGAGGCTCACTCACAATTGGTGTAATTTCTCACCCCTCTTGGCTGTATGAAAGTTAATTTCCTCTCAGGCACACACATTTGTTCTTTGTTATTATGAAGGTCATTTGTGTCAAATGTACTTTTCCACACTCATTCACCCCATCTCTTTACATTGCTGATGCATATTCGGTGGCCTTACTCAAATTCTGAACACAATGCCCATCCTGGCAGCTTGGAATGATCAGATGACAGAAGTCACATTTAGGTGCCAGGTGTAACTGAGGCCATAGATGCTGCATATCCATTACTTTGAGTGTTTTATATAATATGAGTAAATGTGTTTCTGTGTTGCAGGGACAGTCAAGAAATGGAACAGCAAGGCCACAGAACATGACATAAGCAGAGCTGTGGGAGACCACCTCAAGCCCCTGGTAGAGCCGGGGGGTGGTGTTTACCAGGCTGGAAAAGTGGGATTGATACTGTTTTTCATACTAAGAGGAGTCTGTTGATTGGTCAGTCATTGGGTTAATTTGTTCAAATCAAATCAAACTTTATTTATACAGCACATTTCAGACATGGATGCAACACAATGGCTTCACAGGAGAAAATAAACAGAAATATTTAGTACACAAACATAAAAGGATAAAAAAAACTATAATAACTTAAAAACTAATGAGCACCCTAAGGAAATGCCGTTGATTAAAATGTTAAAATATCCAACCCAAAATATAAGCTTGTTTTTTAGGAGGGGCTCTGAAACACACTACAGGGGTGTCCACTGAAAGTTGACTAGTAACAACAACTGGGACCTAAAAGACACCCACCATGAGACCCACTAAATCTGCCCAAGAAGAGGCAAACAAAAGAAAAACACACACCAAACTTAAAGACAGGAAACAAACCAAAAAGGTGGAGCAACTAAAGGTGTTGACTCTCCACATGTATCAAGACAACTGGAGCACTGGGCCAGACACTCTTAAATAGAACCTGGACCAGCTCAGGTGAAACACCTTCCCACTAACGAGATGGACAAGCCAGCACAGGTGTAACACATACTGACTAACGAGGTGACACCAATCAGTGCGTCCTACGTGCTAACGTGCTAGACGTGCTAACGTGCTAGACGTGCTAACGTGCTAGACGTGCTAACGTGCTAGACGTGCTAACGTGCTAACGAGCTAGACGTGCTAACGAGCTAGACGTGCTAACGAGCTAGACGTGCTAACGAGCTAGACGTGCTAACGAGCTAGACGTGCTAACGAGCTAGACGTGCTAACGAGCTACGTGCTACGGCTACGTGCTAACGAGCTAGACGTGCTAAAGTCCAACCTCAAAACATAAATGGAAAAACCAAAGCCTGTAACACCTTCCCCTTTAAGACAACAAATATATCCTATATTTTTGTTGGACAAGTTTGCTAAACACCAACAGAAAACAACTTCCATTTCACATTATAATCAACTACAATGCTTCACCTTCTACAATATAAACATGGTGTGTACTGGCTGTAAACTTTGAAAAAAATCATTTAATTTAAAAAAAAATCTAAATACATTTTTCTACAATGTAATTTTTTGCTTCTAGAACTCTCGTCCCCTTGAAACGAGCCCAAACAAAACTAATCTCCAAAACGGAAAAACGTGCCGTCAAAATAAATTGTGATCCATGGTAACTCACTGGCAAAACACAAATCTTTTTGACTGCCCACCCTTGAGACAATCAGCAACCATGTTGTCCTTACCACGGACATGTCTAATTTCAAGAGGAAACTCCTGCATTGTCCGTAGTACCTTTCCACCTCACTGCAGAGTTTCTCTCTTTTCAGGGTTCACTAGATAGGCATGTTGTTGGATCGGGGCCCAGTCCCCAATGTCATGCTCTAGTACATCTGGGTTGGCACATCTGAGAATTAACCCTGATATTCTAAAAGCAGGGAAACAATGTTAATATAATTGTAAAAAAAAAATTGTCAGTTGGTTGCATAAATAATGATTACTAAATGTTACATGAACAGTAAAAATGAAATATTTGGTTGCATCGTCTTATTTTCAACAGCTCTTCATTGACATTTTGCTAGGTGGGATAGCCCCAATGTCAAAACACACACACATAAAATGTGCTATGTACACAAACATCTGCCACAATAATCATATTACTTGTAATTTTTAAAACAAGCACCTTTTAAAATGCACAAGCACCAAAAATGCTGTTGTTTTGACAAGTAGCAATAAATCACTGATATCGATTAGGGGGAAAATCAGGCTGTACGTGTTGTTGAAACTAACACAACTAAAAAAACACATGGAAATGGGAGATATCTTTTACCTCACTGGTTAGAGGACAACCTGCAGAAGACAGTCAGCTACATTTTGGAGTGATACATTTAAATGTAGGGGTCGCTAAACAAAGGAACACTTATTTGTCATCACTCATCGATATCATGCTAAAATAATTTGTGTGACAGAAGGGAGATGAGGTTGCACGTCCTGTTAAAACAGCTCAAAAAACACACGGAATCTGGGAATAATGTGTACATCCCTGGTTAGAGGACAATTTGTAGAAAACAGCTAGCAACATTTTGAGGTGTTGCATTTTGATTCAAGTGGGTCACCAACGTGGTAAGTGTAACACAACTCTTTTTTTGTTAGTCACTTTTTGTTAAATCTCATAAATAGTAACTCTTCCATTTCAGAGCCTGGATTTTCCCCCTGAGGCTAATATCCATATCATGCTGAAATCAATTGAATGAGGCAAACGTTTAGGGTTCTACATTGTGAAATACTTTCAAATACTCCAACAACAATGTTAAAAACATTCTACATTGTGACATTTCATTGATATCATGAAACAACTCCTTCATGTATTTCCTGATGTTTGATCAGAGATCTTTTATCAAAGTATCTCTTGTCACACTGATCACAGCTATAAGATTTCTCTCCTGTGTGTGTTCTCTGGTGTGATACCAGATGGCCAGATTGACCAAAACTCTTCCCACATTGATCACAGGTATAAGGTTTCTCTCCTGTGTGTATTCTCTGGTGTTGAGTCAGAGTTCTAGATGCAGCAAAACTCTTCCCACATTGACCACAGCTATAAGATTTCTCTCCAGTGTGTGTTATCTGGTGTGATACCAGATGGCCAGATTGACCAAAACTCTTCCCACATTGATCACAGCTATAAGGTTTCTCTCCTGTGTGTGTTCTCTGGTGTAGAGTCAGAGAGCCAGATGTAGGAAAACTCTTCCCACATTGATTACAGCTGTAAGGTTTCTCTCCTGTGTGTGTTCTCTGGTGCACTGTCAGCGCTCCAGACCGATCAAAACTCTTCCCACATTGATCACAGCTATAAGGTTTCTCTCCTGTGTGTATTCTCTGGTGCACTGTCAGGTCTCCAGATTGACCAAAACTCTTCCCACATTGATCACAGCTGTAAGGTTTCTCTCCTGTGTGTGTTCTCCGGTGCACTGTCAGCTCTCCAGATTGACGAAAACTCATCCCACATTGACCACAGCTATAAGGTTTTTCTCCTGTGTGTGTTCTCCGGTGCACTGTCAGCTCTCCAGATTGACGAAAACTCATCCCACATTGACCACAGCTATAAGGTTTTTCTCCTGTGTGTGTTCTCCGGTGCACTGTCAGCTCTCCAGATTGACCAAAACTCTTCCCACATTGACCACAGCGATAAGGTTTCTCTCCTGTGTGTGTTCTCTGGTGTGATACCAGGTGGCCAGATCCACGAAAACTCTTCCCACATTGATCACAGCTATAAGGTTTCTCTCCTGTGTGTATTCTCTGGTGTTTAGTCAGACCGCTAGAGTCTGTAAAACTCTTCCCACATTGATCACAGCTACAAGGTTTCTCTCCTGTGTGTGTTCTCTGATGAATTTTAATGCCTGATGAGGTGAATCTCTTCCCACAGTCAGAGCAGCAGTGAGTTCTCTTCCCTGTGGATCTCTGCAGGTGTTTCTTGAGGTGTTCTGATCTGGAGAGACTCTTCTCTGCCTCTTCAGCATCACGAGGTTGTTGAGGCTCCCCAGAGGATCCACGATAGTCCCGTATCTCTCCTGTGTGAACAACAAAGTCAGACAAATGATTACAGGCCCACAACAGCGGTAATCCACTGTAAAAGGTGATGCCAACAGCGTAGCCATGATGTTATACAACAATTGACGTCTGTAATGAATGTTAATTTTTTTTGACAATTGTCTTAAAATGAGCAAGAATAGTCATATTTTGTCTTGTTTTCACATTAGTAATAACATCGATGATTGTAGGCTAGAAATAAGTTATTCATGTTGTTGAAATCCTAAGCAGTGTGCCAGACGACTTTTGGTCTCCAATATAGGCCCCTTTCTGTGTTTGCTAAAATTGCAGCACGAGGGCAATTTGATTGCAGAAACTCCTCCCCACTAATGAGGAAACCGATAGTTATGGATGTAGTATATCTGCCTGGAGCAAAAATTTTAGTTTTCACAATGTATTCTGAATGTGAATGGGGGAAAACTCAGGGGAGTAACCTCCATTTCCAGGTTGCTTATGAGTGCATTGCACACTACTTAATATGTTTGCTACAGTATTAAGAACCGCATTAATAACAGTATCCATTTGGGTGTTGTCGATAAAGTTACGATTTTTACATTTATTTTTAATTTAAAAAAAAATTATAATATATATTTTTTTTTAAATAACCTTTATTTAACCAGGTAGGCCAGTTGAGAACAAGTTCTCATTTACAACTGTGACCTGGCCAAGATAAAGCAAAGCAGTGCGACAAAAAAACAACAGAGTTACACATTTGAGATTTTTGGGATAAACAAACGTACAGTCAATAACACAATAGAAAAATCTATATACAGTGTGTGCAAATGGAGTACGGAGGAAAGGCAATAAATATGCCATAGTAGCGAAGTAATTACAATTTAGCAAATTAACACTGGAGTGATAGATGTGCAGATGATGATGTGCAAGTAGAAATACTGGGGTGCAAAAGAGCAGAAAAAGTAAATAAAAACATTGGGATGAGGTAGGCAGTTGGATGGACTATTTACAGATGGGCTGTGTACAGCTGCAGCGATCGGTAAGCTGCTCAGATAGCTGATGCTTAAAGTTAGTGAGGGAGATATAAGTCTCCAAGTTAAGCAATTTTTGCAATTCGTTCCAGTCATTGGCAGCAGAGAACTGGAAGGAAAGGTGGCCAAAGTAGCTGTTGGCTTTGGGGATGACCAGTGAGATATACCTCCTGGAGCGCGTGCTGTGTGTGGGTGTTGCTATGGTGACCAGTGAGCTGAGTGAAGGCGGCCTAGCAAAGACTTATAGATGACCTGGAGCCAGTGGGTTTGGCGACGAATATGTAGCGAGGGCCAGCCGACGAGAGCATACAGGTCGCAGTGGTGGGTGGTATATGGGGCTTTGGTGACAAAACGGATGGCACTGTGATAGACTGCATCCAGTTTGATGAGTAGAGTGTTGCAGGCTATTTTGAAAAGGACATCGCCGAAGTCAAGGATCGGTAGGATAGTCAGTTTTACGAGGGTGTTTGGCAGCGTGAGTGAAGGAGGCTTTGTTGCGAAATAGGAAGCCGATTCTAGATTTAATTTTGGATTGGAAATGCTTAATATTAGTCTGGAAGGAGAGTTCAGTCTAACCCATGTTTATGGATTTAGGGTTGTACCTGGTGGGTTCCTTGATAATTTGTGTGAGATTGAGGGCATCTAGCTTGGATTGTAGGACGGCCGGGGTGTTAAGCATATCCCAGTTTAGGTCACCTAACAGAATGAACTCTGAAGATAGATGGGGGGCAATCAATTCATATATGGGGTCCAGGGCACAGCTGGGAGCTGAGGGGGGGGAGGGGGGGTCTGTAACAGGCGGCAATAGTGAGAGACTTATTTCTGGAGAGATACATTTTTTTAAATTAGAAGCTCGAACTGTTTGGGCTTAGACCTGGAAAGTATGATAGAACTTTGCAAGCTATCTCTGCAGTAGATTGCGACTCTTCCCCCTTTGGCAGTTCTATCTTGACGGAAAATGTTGTAGTTGGGGATGGAAATTTCAGAATTTTTGGTGGCCTACCAAAGCCAGGAAGTTCTTACTCAACACACGTTGTCTTTGGGGTAGACATAAACAGAATCCTGAATAAGAAGTCTCTACCTTAATAATTGACTGAATGACACATGGTTGAGTTGCGTAATTTTCACTATCTGCAGGTGGCCATATGACAATAGCTCTAGGCTGTTTTTAACAACTTCCGGTTGTCACAGGAAGCTCTTGCTTCACACACGTTGTCTTTGGGGTAGTCTCAGTCCTGTCTGATGCTGTCTGGTCAGTGAAACAGTCTGTCTCAGTCCTGTCTGATAAGTGAAACAGTTTGTCTCAGTCCTGTCTGGTCAGTGAAACAGTCTGTCTCAGTCCTGTCTGATGCTGTCCGGTCAGTGAAACAGTCTGTCTCAGTCCTGTCTGATGCTGTCTGGTCAGTGAAACAGTCTGTCTCAGTCCTGTCTGATGCTGTCTGGTCATAAAGAGTATAACATTGTTGCTGCCCGTAGCGTTGAAGGCAAGGGAAGCCAGTGAGCATTTGGCTTCCTTTGATTGTGCTAGCTGTGCTAGCTGTGCTAGCTGTGTTAGCTGTGTTAGCTGTGCTAACTGTGTTAGCTGTGTTAGCTGTGCTAGCTGTGCTGGCTGTGTTAGCTGTGTTGGCTGTGCTAGCTGTGCTGGCTGTGCTAGCTGTGCTGGCTGTGCTAGCTGTGTTAGCTGTGTTAGCTGTGTTAGCTGTGCTAGCTGTGCTAGCTGTGTTAGCTGTGCTAGCTGTGTTAGCTGTGTTAGCTGTGCTAACTGTGTTAGCTGTGCTAGCTGTGCTAGCTGTGTTAGCTGTGCTAGCTGTGCTGGCTGTGCTAGCTGTGCTAGCTGTGCTGGCTGTGTTAGCTGTGTTAGCTGTGCTAACTGTGCTAGCTGTGTTAGCTGTGTTAGCTGTGCTAGCTGCTCTAGCTGTGGTAGCTGTGCTAACTGTGTTAGCGGTGTTAGCTGTGTTAGCTGTGCTAGCTGTGCTAACGGTGTTAGCGGTGTTAGCTGTGCTAGCTGTGCTGGCTGTGCTAGCTGTGCTGGCTGTGCTAGCTGTGTTAGCGGTGTTAGCTGTGCTAGCTGTGCTGGCTGTGCTAGCTGTGCTGGCTGTGCTAGCTGTGTTAGCTGTGTTAGCTGAGTTAGCTGTGCTAGCTGTGTTAGCTGTGCTAGCTGTGTTAGCTGTGTTAGCTGTGCTAGCTGTGTTAGCTGTGCTAACTGTGCTAACGTGTTAGCTGTGTTAGCTGTGCTAACTGTGTTAGCTGTGCTAGCTGTGTTAGCTGTGCTAGCTGTGCTAGCTGTGCTGGCTGTGCTAGCTGTGCTAGCTGTGCTGGCTGTGTTAGCTGTGCTAGCTGCTTTAGCTTTGTTAGCTGTGCTAGCTGTGTTAGCTGTGTTAGCTGTGCTAGCTGTGTCAGCTGTGTTAGCTGTGCTAACTGTGTTAGCGGTGTTAGCTGTGCTAACTGTGTTAGCGGTGTTAGCTGTGCTAGCTGTGCTAGCGGTGTTAACTGTGCTAACTGTGCTAGCTGTGTTAGCTGTGCTAACTGTGCTAACTGTGCTGTGTTAGCTGTGTTAGCTGTGCTAACTGTGCTAGATGTGTTAGCTGTGCTAGCTGTGTTAGCTGTGCTAACTGTGTTAGCTGTGTTAGCTGTGCTAGCTGTGCTAACTGTGTTAGCTGTGCTAGCTGTGTTAGCTGTGCTAATTCAAGTTTATGGTTTTAAAAAAGGGCAAAATTAAAGACAGATCGTAACTGTAGGTGCTGAACTCTCTGTGTCGTTTTAAAGCAATAGTCGTTTTGTCGTCCCTAAAACGTCTGAAACATATATTTTGCTTTGACCGTGCTGCAGGTCACCTAACTGTTTGGTTACATGCAATACGCTTTGTGTGGACTTCACCGGACAGCGGTTGCTCTCTGGTTTTGAGATGAAAACAAATGTCTAGTTTAATATATTCTGCCGCTGTGTCTAGTAGTAGTACCATCAACAGACAGCAGGGGGCAGAAGAACCTGTCTTCACAGTGGAAAGGCAGACACAGTGGATTCATTTGTCTTTAATAAGATCAAACTGAACTAACTGCTATCTTGAAATGTTGAAAAATTGTTTTTAAATAGGCATCCTATCATTTGAAAATTAGTTGAAAGGCTAAGTGATTCTCCTCCTGAGAAGAAGCTGACAGCCTTCAAACAGAGCAAAAAAACTGGTCCCAAACAATATGTCAAAATGAATGAAAAAATGATACAGCTGTCTTTAATAAGATCAAACTGAACTAACTGCTATCTTGAAATGTTGAAAAAGTGAACCCCCACATCACTAGCTTCTATTTATTCAACCTGCCACCTGGGGACTGAGGGTTATGAGAGAACCCCCACATCACTAGCTTCTCTTTATTCAACCTGCCATCTACCCACCTGGGGACTGAGGGTTATGAGAGAACCCCCACATCACTAGCTTCTCTTTATTCAACCTGCCATCTACCCACCTGGGGACTGAGGGTTATGAGAGAACCCCCACATCACTAGCTTCTCTTTATTCAACCTGCCATCTACCCACCTGGGGACTGAGGGTTATGAGAGAACCCCCACATCACTAGCTTCTCTTTATTCAACCTGCCATCTACCCACCTGGGGACTGAGGGTTATGAGAGAACCCCCACATCACTAGCTTCTCTTTATTCAACCTGCCATCTACCCACCTGGGGACTGAGGGTTACGAGAGAACACCCACATCACTAGCTTCTCTTTATTCAACCTGCCATCTACCCACCTGGGGACTGAGGGTTACGAGAGAACCCCCACATCACTAGCTTCTCTTTATTCAACCTGCCATCTACCCACCTGGGGACTGAGGGTTACGAGAGAACCCCCACATCACTAGCTTCTCTTTATTCAACCTGCCATCTACCCACCTGGGGACTGAGGGTTACGAGAGAACCCCCACATCACTAGCTTCTCTTTATTCAACCTGCCATCTACCCACCTGGGGACTGAGGGTTACGAGAGAACCCCCACATCACTAGCTTCTCTTTATTCAACCTGCCATCTACCCACCTGGGGACTGAGGGTTATGAGAGAACCCCCACATCACTAGCTTCTCTTTATTCAACCTGCCATCTACCCACCTGGGGACTGAGGGTTATGAGAGAACCCCCACATCACTAGCTTGCAGGTTCTGCAGCCTTGTAAAGATAAGGAGGGGACGACTGGGAGGCAGGTTGGCATTTATTGTCATGAATCTTTCCCTGGAGGCAGGTTGGCATTTATTGTGATGAATCTTGTTCTGGAGGCAGGTTGGCATTTATTGTCATGAATCTTGCTCTGGAGGCAGTTCAGCAAAGCATTCCCTAGCTGGCACAGGCACAAAGTAATACAATCCGATTTTAATCCTAACCTCAACCCTAACCACACTGCTAATCCTTCCCTTAAATTAAGACCATAAAACAACATTTTCCACAGACAATTCTGACTTTGCAGCTGACATATCTAGAGGAAATCGCACAGTTCTGCCTCCAGGTCAAGATTCATGACAAACGTCAACATGAGACAGGGAGAAGCAATGTAAAAATCAATAACGAAATTGTTTTCACAATTAACATGGTTTTTCTTGTTTCATTATGAAAAGTACAATATAACCATGTATACTTGTACAACTATGGAGCGTATGTCCACATATAATTGTACAATTTGTTTTTCCAACATAAAAGACAAGAAATGATCACATTGGTATTTTAACAGTGTTATTGTAAGAGTTTAAATGTTTAAACAGAGGATACATCTAAAACAGGATAAAACAAGTGCAGTATGTTGTGAGAATGTTACTTTAACGTCGACTCATAACGTCACACTATAACTTCATGGGAGTCTTGTGGAAAGACTGCATGTTGTTTTGGGTGGATTGAGTGACGTCTTCATCAACATTTTGCAGAATATTCCGGTAATATTTTCACCTCTTGTCGGCTGCAGACATTCATAAGGAGTTCCAGTAGTTTATTTGCCATTTGCAGGTATTAAAAGTAATACATACATTGTAATTCCTTGTTGGATCTCTCTCACATACAGGACAGTACATACCAGAGGAGGCTGCTGAGGGGAGGACGGCTCATAATAATGTCTGGAACAGAGTGAATGAAATGGAACACATGGAAACCACGTGATTGATACCACTCCACTTATTCCACTCCAGCCATTACAAGCCTGTCCTCCCTAAATAAGGTCCCACCAACCTCCTGTGGTACAAACACAAACAGGAAAATATATCATAAAAAATGCAAAGTGGTAAAAGATCTGAAAATATTACAAGCCTGTCACGTGTGTGTGTCCAGTGAGTGTGTGTGTCCAGTGAGTGTGTGTGTTTCCAGTGTGTGTGTGTGTGTGTGTGTGTGTGTGTGTGTGTGTGTGTGTGTGTGTGTGTGTGTGTGTGTGTGTGTCCAGTGTGTTTCCAGTGTGTTTGTATGTCCGTTTGAGTGAGTGCGTGTGTCCAGCGTGTGTGTGTGTGTGTGTGTGTGTCCAGTGAGTGTGTGTGTGTGTGCGTTTCAGTGTGTGTGTGTGTGTGTGTGTTCAGAGTGTGTCCAGTGTGTGTGTGTGTGTGTGTGTGTGTGTGTGTGTGTCCAGTGTGTGTGTGTGTGTGTGTGTGTGTCCAGTGTGTGTGTGTCCAGTGTGTGTGTGTGTGTGTCCAGTGTCTGTGTCAAGTGTGTGTGTGAATGTCCAGAGTGTGTGTGTGTGTGTCCAGTGTGTGTGAGTATGTGCCCAGTGAGTGTGTGTGTGTTCAGTGTGTGTGTGATTGTCCAGTGTGTGTGTCCAGTGTGTGCGTGTTTCAGTGTGTGAGTATGTTACCAGTGTGTGTGTGTGTGTGTGTTCAGTGTGTGTGTGTGTGTGTTCAGTGTGTGTGTGTTTAGTGTGTGTGTGTTCAGTGTGTGTGTGTTCAGTGTGGGTGTGTTGAGTGTGTGTGTGTTGAGTGTGTGTGTGTTGAGTGTGTTCAGTTTGTGTCCAGTGTGTGTGTGTGTCCAGTGTGTGTGTGGGTCCAGTGTGTGTGTGTGTCCAGTGTGTGTGTGGGTCCAGTGTGTGTGTGTGTGTCCAGTGGGTGTGTGTGTGTCCAGTGGGTTTGTGTGTGTCCAGTGGGTGTGTGTGTGTCCAGTGTGTGTGTGTGTGTGTCCAGTGTGTTTCCAGTGTGTTTGTATGTCCGTTTGAGTGAGTGCGTGTGTCCAGCGTGTGTGTGTGTGTGTGTGTGTGTCCAGTGAGTGTGTGTGTGTGTGCGTTTCAGTGTGTGTGTGTGTGTGTGTGTTCAGAGTGTGTCCAGTGTGTGTGTGTGTGTGTGTGTGTGTGTGTGTGTCCAGTGTGTGTGTGTGTGTGTGTGTGTGTCCAGTGTGTGTGTGTCCAGTGTGTGTGTGTGTGTGTCCAGTGTCTGTGTCAAGTGTGTGTGTGAATGTCCAGAGTGTGTGTGTGTGTGTCCAGTGTGTGTGAGTATGTGCCCAGTGAGTGTGTGTGTGTTCAGTGTGTGTGTGATTGTCCAGTGTGTGTGTCCAGTGTGTGCGTGTTTCAGTGTGTGAGTATGTTACCAGTGTGTGTGTGTGTGTGTGTTCAGTGTGTGTGTGTGTGTGTTCAGTGTGTGTGTGTTTAGTGTGTGTGTGTTCAGTGTGTGTGTGTTCAGTGTGGGTGTGTTGAGTGTGTGTGTGTTGAGTGTGTGTGTGTTGAGTGTGTTCAGTTTGTGTCCAGTGTGTGTGTGTGTCCAGTGTGTGTGTGGGTCCAGTGTGTGTGTGTGTCCAGTGTGTGTGTGGGTCCAGTGTGTGTGTGTGTGTCCAGTGGGTGTGTGTGTGTCCAGTGGGTTTGTGTGTGTCCAGTGGGTGTGTGTGTGTCCAGTGTGTGTGTGTGTGTGTCCAGTGTGTTTCCAGTGTGTTTGTATGTCCGTTTGAGTGAGTGTGTGTGTCCAGTGAGTGTGTGTATGTGTCATTCCAGTGTTTGTGTGTGTGTGTCCAGTGAGTGTGTTTGTGTGTATGTGTGTTTGTCCAGTTTGAGTGGGTGGCCAGTGTGTGTGTGTGTCTGTCCAGTGTGTGTGTGTTTCAGTGTGTGTGTGTGTGTGTGTGTGTGTGTGTGTGTGTGTGTGTGTGTGTGTGCTTCAGTGTGTGTGTGTGTGTGTGTGTGTTAAGAGTGTGTCCAGTGTGTGTGTGTTCAGTGTGTGTGTGTGTTTCAGTGTGTGAGTATGTGCCCAGTGTGTGTGTGTGTGTGTGTGTGTTTTCAGTGTGTGTGTGTGTATGTGTGTGTGTTCAGTGTGTGTGTGTGTGTGTGTCGTGTGTGTGTGTGTTGAGTGTGTGTGTGTGTTGAGTGTGTGTGTGTTGAGTGTGTGTGTGTGTGTTGAGTGTGTGTGTGTGTGTGTGTTGAGTGTGTGTGTGTCCAGTTTGTGTCCAGTGTGTGTGTGTTCAGTGTGTGTCCAGAATGTGTTTTAGTGTGTGTGTTGAGTGTGTGTGTGTGTTCAGTGTTGAGTGTGTGTGTCCAGTGTGTGTGTGTGTGTCCAGTGTGTTTGTGTTGAGTGTGTGTGTGTCTGTGTGTGTTGAGTGTGTGTGTGTGTGTGTTGAGTGTGAGTGTGTGTGTGTCGAGTGTGAGTGTGAGTGTGTCGAGTGTGAGTGTGTGTGTGTCGAGTGTGAGTGTGTCGAGTGTGAGTGTGTGTGTGTCGAGTGTCGAGTGTGTGTGTGTTGAGTGTGTGTGTGTCTGTGTGTGTTGAGTGTGTGTGTGTGTTGGGTGTGAGTGTGAGTGTGTGTGTGTTGAGTGAGAGTGTGTGTGTGTTGAGTGTGAGTGTGTGTGTGTGAGTGTGTGTGTGTTGAGTGTGTGTGTGTGTGTGTGTGTTGAGTGTGTGTGTGTGGTGTGTGTTGAGTGTGTGTGT